>NC_043715.1:503103-572568 GCF_006229205.1 Suricata suricatta
AATATTTTGATAATCTAGGATATTAGTTCTGTATTTTCTACCTTGATAGCCAGAATTTGTGAGGAATCCTGGAGTTTGCATTTGAATGACTTCAGTTTACTTTAGTTCCGCTTCTTGATATGACCCAAGGAAGCACTAGGAGGTTTTGAGTGTTGAGAAGCCTGAAGTTATTAAGATAGGTTAACCTGACATGGGGCTCCTGGGTGGCTCCGTTGGGTTAAGCCTCTGACTACAGCTCTGGAGAGTAGGGTTCTGTGCTGGCAGCTGGGAGCCTGGAGCCTACTTAGGACTGTGTATTAGAAGCCAAGTAACTTGTTGTGTAGGAGGAATATATAGAGAGAATTGGATGGTTGGCTAGAATGTAATTATAATTAGGGCAGGGTACATAGGCTAGATTTTCTGGTTTTTGAAAATCAGAATTGTAGGGAAAATGTTCTGATGTGGTAGTTCAATTTTCAGTAGCAAAAGTGTATGTAGAGGATCTTATTAAAATTGATACTTATTTGAAAAAAAAAAGAAAGAGTTTGGGTTGAATTGGATGCTTGCCCTGCTACCTGGTGACGTTTTCCTCGTGTCTCCTGTCGCGCAGGATTGTGGTAAAGAGGCAGACGATGGGTGTGGTCAGTGAGCCAGCCAGGCAGGGCCTGAGGAACGCGAGGCCCTGAGCCAAGTGAGCCACACTGCCCCTTCTCCAGGCAGTGGGTTGGCTCTGATCAGGAGTACGTCCGGGGTGTCAGTTTGCTGTGGCCTCTCTGATGGCCTGTCCTCCAGCCTGGGCCCTGGGGAGCGTGTGGGACCTTTGGTGGGGAGCATTCTCAGAGGCCTATTGGATGGCATTGGCCACCTGTCACTCTCTCTCTCTCTCTCTCTCTTTTTTTTAACCTTTTAAGTTTTTTTTGAGAGAGAGAGGACAACTGAACAGGGGAGGAGGCAGAGAGAGGGAGAGAATCCCAAGTGGCTGCGGACTGGGGCTCCATCTCATGAAACCATGAGATCATGCTCTGAGTCGAAATCCAGAGTTGGACATTCAGCCAAACCATCCAGGTGGCCCTAGATGGTGTGGTTTCTGCTCCTCATTTTTCCCGGCAATGCACACTCACCCGCAGGCCCCAGCTTGCAGGTCAGCCTTCTCCACCTCCCGGCTTAGCTGCTTTGGCGGGGGTGACTTCTGCCCCCGCTGGCAAGGCTCTCCTTCATCTCCTGGTGCCCTCTGCCCCAGTCTCTGGTGATAGCTTACGGTTTTGTGTTACAGTCGTCCTTAGGTGTCTGCCCTGCCCGCAGGCACCACACACGGGGCTTGGCACACTCCCGGTGGGCTCCTCACGAAGCAGCGTCACGGCATGGCAGGCCTTCAAAAGGGTGCTGAGAGGGAAGCGGTGTGTTTGTGAGTCCCGGGCTCTGGCAGTCCTGGCCCTTCTTGCTTTTCATTTGCTTTGAGTGTCAGTAAATCCCGCTTGTTCTCACAGCTGGGCTTGTGTGAGCCTCAAGTTCTTTCTTAGAGTAACTGTCCAGGTCTCCTGAATGTCGCACCTAAGCTAGAGAGATCGGTGCCCTCCTCCATTTTGTGCGAAAATGCATGGGAGGGTGTGTGTTTGGAATGTGGAGGATGAAGCCCCTGCCCTTGTCTGTCTCCTGGGCTGGCTTTCTGCCGGCTCGGTGCCCTGGGGGTGCCCCGGGGCTGTCCGTCTGGCCGGTTCAGCCCCGGAAAAGGATGGTAAACGTCCTCTTGAATTTAGAACCCCGAAACATGGTGCCATTTGAGGTCTCTGCCTGTGACGCCGATGTGCCTCTTCCCCACCGGGAGCCCCTCCACGAGAAGGCCCCTGGACGTGCGGCCGGAGGGGGCCTTCCGTGAGGGCACTGGCCCCTCTGCTCTACAGACGGCTGTGCCGACTGATGCCTGCTGGGTGGGAAGCTGTGCTGATCATATGACGCTTACCACCCAGGTGCCCTCTGGCAGAGCGTGAGCAGGTTTAAAAAAATCAGGATAAAATGTGCCTTGTGCTTGGTGACGCTATGTTGCCTGGTGGTGGTGGCCAAGTGCCATTGCTTGGGGACAGAGCCCAGTGGTTAGGGGCCTAAGTAATTAAAATACAAGGCCGGCCGTTTTCCTTTTCCTTCTGTGTGGTGTTGCATGTGAAGCCAGGGCCCGAGTTGGGCAGTTCGTTGTGCCTTAAACATCTCCACCACGGCCTGAACCTTTTGCACAGGCCAGTCTCCGGTGGAGAACCCCCTTCCCAGTGGGCTCCGCAGGGCTGTCGGGCAGCGTGTACGCTCCTGGGGCTTTGTGGGGCTGAATTCAGGGCTTTCCTTGACCTGCTTTAATCCCCTGCTTCAGATCTGTGCTCTTGCGGGGGGGGGGGGGGGGGGGGGGGGGGGGGGGGGGGGGGGGGGGGGGAGCGGTGTCAGGAAGAAGGGCTTCAGGTTCGGAGACCTTGAAGTGTTTGCACAAAGGCTGCAAGGAAACTCTTAGAATTTCCAGATAGTATCTAGTTTGGGGTTCAGTAGTGCATTTAATTTAATTTAATTTTTATTTTTATTATTTTAATTTTAATTTTAGAGAGAGTGCACTTGCGCAAGTGGGGGAGGGACAGAAAGAGAGGAAGAGAGATCCCACGCAGGCTCCGCACTTAGAGCAGAGCCCGATGCAGGACACCGTTTCACAGTCATGAGACTGACCTGAGCCGAAGTGGGGGGCTGGGTGCTTACTCACAGGACCACCTGGGTGCCCTTTGTAGCGCTTTTACATCTAGAATCTAGAAGGACAGGAACTGATTCCTGTGCTTTCCTGAGATTTTTTGGAGGGAGGTACTCCCTTTTCATCATCTCAGTTCTTCCTATTAACCAGTTTCCCCACCTGCGTACCTTCTGGACATACGTTGTCTGTGGCTGTGTATCCTCAGCCTGGCGCCTCACAAACCCCGTCCTTGGGCTCACGTGCCTCTGACCTCGACTTGTATTGATGTGCACGCTTCACACTTTGTTGCGTGTACCCTCCACGTGGCACATCCCACCTCAGCCCCTTTCTGCTGGGTGGGAATTGTTGATTATAAGCCTTGATGGCCGTGGGTAAATTACTTAATTACTTTATCTCCCCTTCCATCTCCCCCTTCCCTTCTGTCTTCTCTCTCCCCTGTTCTCTTTGTAATCTCTACGTCCAATGTGGGGCTCAAACTCAGGAGCCTGAGATTAAGAGTCTGTGTCATGCCCAGAGGGGCACCTCGGGGGGCTCGGTTGGTTAAGCCTCTGACTTTGGCTTAGGTCATGATCTTACCGTTTGTGGGTTTGAGCCTCCCGTCCGGCTCTGTGCTGAGATCTCAGAGCCTGGAGCCAGCCTCGGATTCTGTGTCTCCTGCTCTCTCTGCCCCTCTCTTCCTTGTGTCCTGACTCTCTCTTTCAAAAATAAACAACCATTAAAATAAATAAAAAAGTCTTGCTGAACCAACTGAACCAGCCTAGTGCCTTTCTTTTGCTTTTCTAGTAAGAAACGGGATTGTATCTGCCTTTCTGTTTTTTTTTTTTTTCTCTCCCCACTGATTAAATGCACTAATGACCGGGTGCCTGGATGGCTCAGTCAGTTAAGCGTCCAACTCTTGATTTTTGGCTCAGGTCATGATCTCACAGTTTGGTGAGTTTGAGCCCTGCATTGGGCTAGGAGCTAGGAGCCTGCTTGGGATTCTCTCTCTTACTCAACCCCCTCTCTGCCCTTGCTCCAGTGTCTCCCCGCACCCAATAAATAAATAAGCTGAATAAATGTGCCTGTTAAGCAGCTAGCACAGTGACTGCACATAGCCCTATATAGTAATTTTATTTTCTTCCTCCTGTTTTGCTTTGCCAAGGGTGACATTTGATGTGTGGTAACTACTGTTTTGTTTTTTTTTTTACTAGCTTTATTCAGATACGGTCATACAGTAAACTACTTTTTAAAGTATACAGTTTGGCAAGTTTTGGCATATATATGTGCCACACTGGAGATAATAATATATTCGATCACCCTAGAAGGTTTCCTGGGACCTCTTTGTAACCCCTCTCCCAACCTGCTCTCCCTGCCCCCATCTGCTTTCTGTAACTGTGGAATACTTTGTGTTTTCTATGACTTGTTTATAAAATTTATAAAATTTAGAATTTATATAAATGGAATCGTTTCTTTCTCCATTGCTTTTTGTGTCTTTGTCAACACTCAGCCATCCGTATGCAGGTGGGTCTGTTTCTGGGCGCTCTGGTGTCCCTTCAGGCTCTGTCCTCATGGCCCTGTCACCGGGACTGTAGCTTTGTACTAAGCCTTCAAGTTTGGGAGTATTAGTCCCTCGGGCTTGTTTTTTCTTTTTCCAAAGCTGTTCTGGTTATTTTAGATCTCTCACATTTCCATATGAATATTAGAATCGATATATCAAAACAAAAAAAGCCTGTTGGGAGTTTTCTTTTTTTAATTGAGCCATAGTTGATACATAGTGCTGATTCGTTCCAGGCCCCAGCTTCCTGGCTGGGCGGCTGCAGAGGTGAGCCCGCGGGGCCTGGCCGGGGCTGGCACTGCCTGGCTGCGTCGCACAGTGCCAGCCCCGTGACCAGGAGCACAGCACACCTTCCCGTGGACTGGTGGGCTGCTGTCCCCGAACAGCGCTTCGCTGTTTAGTGTTGGAATCTTGCACATCTTTTGTTACATTTATTTGTAAAGTGTTCCATATCGTGATGTTGTAAATGGTGTTTAAACTTTTTTCTGATTATTTTGCTGCTAGTATAGGTGTCAGGTAAAGAAAAGTGATTTTGTATCCTGCAACCACACGGAAGTCACTAGTTCTAGTGACTTTTTAAAATCTTTATTTTTGAGAGAGAGAGAGATAGGATCTGAAGCGGGCTCTGCGCTGACAGCAGAGAGCCCAACATGGGGCTCAAAGTCACAAACCGTGAGATCGTGACCTGAACTGAAATCAAGAGTCAGATGCTTAACTGACAGAGCCCCGCAGGCGTCCCAATTCTAGTGGCTTTTTAAAAGTTCCTTTGGTTTTTCTATTTGAATGATATTATGGTTTACAAATGAAGTCTGTTTTTCTTCTTCCTTTCTAATCTGGATAATTCTCATTTTTATTTTAAGTAGGCTCCATGCCCACCATGGGGCTTGAACTCACGACCCTGAGATTAAAAGTCACATGCTCTACCTGCTGAGCCAGCCACGCACCCCTTCTGTTCTTCTGCTCTGACTGCCTGACCAGAGTCTCCAGAGCGACATGGGACAGGCGCAGTGAGGCCAGACCTGTGTCTGAGGCTTCCTTCTTCCTGCGGGAGGGCGCCTTTGCTTCTCCCCCGCTCGCTGTCCGGCAGAGGGAGGCTTCGGAGAGGTGCTCTTCCTCGGGGTGAGGAACTTCCCTTTTAGTCCAGGGGTGCAGAGTTTTCCTCAGGAATGGAAGTATAATTGTGTTGGATTATAGCCAAAGCTTTTTGCATATACTTAGTTGATTGTATGGTTTTGCTCTTTCGGTTTGTTAATACCGTGAAGAACATGGCTTCTTTCTCAGCTGTTAGCCAGGCTTGTCTTCCAGGGTTCAAATCTACTTAGCGGTCTTGACGGCCGGCTAGTGGGCGGGTGATCGTGCCGTGTGCCTGCCGCCATCCAGTGGAGGGGCCTGGGCTCCCCATGCGGCGGAGGCCGCTCTGTTGCTAAGAGCAGGGGCCCCAGGCCTGCAGGCGTCACTCCTGCCTCCCGCTGCTGGTCCCCAGTCCTGCGGCCAGCCAGGACTGGGGAGCTAGGAACTCCCGTCCCCCTCGGCTGCTGCGGAGCCCCGGGGCGGGTGTGGCCGGTCCGCCTGCCGCACCGCCGCCTCCGAGCTGCCGCCCGGACCCTCCCACGTTTGCTCTAATTGTCCTGACAAGTGTGCGTTCTCCGCGTCGGTTTTCCTTTTCAGGTGAACACCTCTGAACCAGCAGACCTCCCCTGGGTTCCCGGGAGCAGTGCTGTGAAGCGGTGAGGACCGTGGGTAGCAGGGCGCAGCGCGGTTCTGTCTGATGTGTATAAACACGCGCTGCCATCTGTGATGCTGTGGTCGATCAGGTGCCTGTGTGTGCGCAGTGGGTGTGAACAGGCCCTGTCCGTGGCTTTGTGTAAGTGTGGGTCCGTGCCTTCGATGCGGAAGTTCTCAGTGTCAGAACGGCAACCGAGGACTTGCTCCTCTCCCAAGCTTGGCGAGCAGACAACTTCCCCTTCTTCGATGTCAGTGTGATTTTCTTCCAAAATTTGTTTAGGTTTTAATCCACAGTAATGTTACTGTTTGTCAGGTACTGAATTGTATGTGTGCGGCCCTGAGGGCTTTGTGTGGTCACTGGTACCTGATGGCCGGAGGGCAGCCGGGAGGATGTGAAGGAGCAGGGCTTTCAGGCCTTAGGGCTGGGGCGGGGGGTTCTTCTTCAGAGAACCGAGCTGCCGGCACGCTTGGGCCCGTCACAGAAAGCGTTTACGTGTCCTCGTACGTGAACGTGAGGGAACCGCCTTCCGGCCAGCGGCACACGCCTTGCCGGCGTTTTTTCTAGACACGGTGTGGAGTTTGTGCGGATCTAACCCCGTTCTTGTCCCTGTTGTCAGCACGCTGACAGTTTGAAAGTGTCAGTGGTGCCTGTGAAGCTGAGTAGGCTTCTTTCTGGAGACGGGAAGTCTTGGGAGTAAACAAGAAACGGGCTCCTTGTCAGACGCTCTGCGGAGCGGTTTTCCTTGGTCCTCGGTGGGGTGAGTAGTGGGGGGCAGGCGTGTGGGCAGGGCCGGGGCTGCGGTCCCTCTCTCGTCCTTTGCATAGAACCTTGCCGATCCCGGTTCGTGGCCACGGAGCAGCCGGTGGGGAGAGAAGTCTTTCGCCAGTCTGATTCATAATCCTCTTGTAGGTGATCTTTTAGGATCTTGTGGAAAATTTACAGGATTTTCTTTTTTTCCTTAAAGTTTATTTATTTTGAGAGAGAGAGAAAGAGGGAGAGGCAGAGAGAGAGAGAGAGGGAGAGGGAGTGTCCAAGCAGGCTCCATGCTGCGAGCTCGCAGCCTGATGTGGGGCTCAAAACCACAAACCACGAGATGATGACCTGGGCTGGAATCAGGAGTCAGATACTTAACCAACTGAGCCACCCAGGTGCCCTTAGACTTGTCTTTTTAAATTTGTGTTAAAGGTTTTCAGTCCGGGATCTGATAGTGAATATTTTAGACTTTGTGGACCACCTTCTCAGTGCATCAAAGGACCATAGAGCATGTGTAAACAAGCCTGTCTGTATTCCAATAAAACTTTATTTATTGACACAGAAATTTGAATTTCATGTAATGTTTGCGGTCACAAAATATATTTTTTCAATCAGATGCGAATCTGAAACAATCTGTAGGTTGTGGACTGTATTAATGATGGTGTTGGGCCCGATCTGGCCTCCTGGCCTTTGACTGCTGGCCCCTGTCGTGTGACGTGAATTTAGGACCACGTGACATTTTGAAGGGTCTTTTAGCTTTGCTGCTATTTTGACTTTGCTCCTTCCTTCTGTAGAGTTTGCTTGGTGGCTTTTCTAGACTTGGGATACTTGCTTGTCTGATCTGGTGCTTGTCATCCTGTTTTCCAGGTCTATTATGTGGCTGTATTCTTTTCAGAATGTCGCTTTAAGAACTTCTGGACAAAAAGGGTAGAGTGATTAGCACTGTGATCTGACAGCATTGATCTTGTGTGATAATTGCTTTCTGGACAGGAAGCCCCTCCCTACCACGCGCACGGACTCCGACGGAAGGACTGAGTGATTTCCTTATGTGGAAAGCTGAATTCCTTCATCACAATCGTGCATGCTTGCTAGCTTCAGGAATTCATTTTGAATTAAATGTGAATTCATCACTTTGCTCAGGAATAAAACTGACGTGGAGTGCTCGGGACAGTCGGGCTGCTGCTGACAAGGCTGTGCTTGTGACGTGCCGGCGTGCCGTCCCCTGAAGACGCTTGGAGATGGGCATCACAGGGGTGGACACCAGGCAGGGCAGGAGGGCACGTGAGCTAGTCTAAAAAATGTTTGATGGGCTGACTTAGTAAAACTACTAGTTTTTAGAGAGAACCTTAGGTTTTTATTTTTTTAATGTTTCTTTATTTTTGGCTGAGAGAGGCAGAGACACAGCATGAGTAGGGGAGGGGCAGAGAGCGAGAGAGACAGAATCTGAAGCAGGCTCCAGGCTCTGAGCTGTCAGCACAGAACCCAACGTGGGGCTCAGACTCACAAGTCAAGAGATCATGACCTGAGCTGCATCAGATGCTTAACTGACTGAGCCGCCCAGATACCCCGGGGGTGGGGTGGGCGGGGGGGTTTGTTTTTTAATTTTATTAAAAAAAATTTTTTTTAATGTTTTTTATTTTTGAGAGAGAGAGAGAGAGAGAATGAGCAGGCAAGGACCAGAGAAAGAGGGAGACACAGAATCCAAAAGAGGCTCCAAGCTCTGAGTCGTCAGCACACAGCTTAACGTGGGGCTCGAACTCACGAACCGTGAGATCATGACCTGAGCCGAGTCGGACGCTTAACCGACTGAGCCACCCAGGCGCCCTGAGAACCTTAGTTTTTAAACTAAGAACTGACCCTAATAATTAGTGTTTGAGGAGACATTTGTCCTTTTCCTAGATTACGAGAAAAAGTTTGGAGAATTTAGACAACTGAAATATGATGGTAAAGAAAGGGTTCTATGAAATTTTCCCTGTCTAGTAAAAGTGCATTAAAACTGGATTCTTGCAAACTTGAGTTTTCTTTTTATTATGGTAAAATATACAGAACATAAAATATACCCTTTATCCAATTTTAAGCACACAGTCTTAGGCATTACAGCCACACTGCTGTGCAGCTGCCCCCACTGGCCCTCCCCAGAGCCCTTCCGACACCCTCCCCCCCTACTGAAACTCTGTCCCCATTAGACACTGATTCCACACGGCCCTCCCCGCGCTCCTCTTACCATCCTGGTTTCTGTCTCTGGACTTGGCTGGTCTAGTCCCTCATATAAGTGGAAACGTACGTAACAGCATTTTGCCCTTTTCTGTCTGGCTTACCTGAGCCAGCATAGTGTCTCTGAGGCTCTTCCACGTGGGCAGGTGTCAGCACGCGGCTCCTCCTTAAGGGTGAGGAGCACTGTGTTGTCTGGGTAGCCCACGTTTTGTTGATTCAGAATTCATTAGTTTGGGCACGTTATTGTACAGACGCAGTCGTTTCCACTTATCGGTTACTGTGAATAGTGCTGGTGTGAACACGAGTGTGCAAACAAATGTTCACGTCCCTCCTTTGGCGACTTTTTGTATATACAAAGAAGTAGAATTGCTGGGTCAGATGGTAAAATTCTGTGTTTAATTGTTTTGAGGAACTGTCCTAGCATTCCCCACAGCGACTGTATCATTTTTCGTTCCTGGCAGCCGTGCGTAAGTCCGGTTTCTCCATGTGCCTGCAGTACTGGCTCTCGATGGGTTGATTTGATTGGCAGATTGATAGAAGCCGTCCTAGTGACTGTGCACTGGTATCTCAGTTGTTTTGGTTTGTATTTCCCTAATGCCTCCTGATGTCAAATCTCTTTTAATGTGTTTCTGGTTCATTTGTATACTCTTTGGACAAATATCTATTCAAGTTCTTTGACCATTTTATTTATTTTATATTTTAAAGTTATTTATTTTGAGAGAAAGAGTGCGCGGTGCATGACTACACAAGTGGGGGAGGGGCAAGGGGGGAGAGAGAGAGAGAGAGAGAGAGAGAGAGAGAATGAATGAATGAATGAATGAATGGATGGATGGATGGATGGATATCAAGCAGGCTCCGCGCTGTCAGCACAGAGCCTGATTTGGGGCTTGAATTTGAAATCATGACCTGAGCTGAAGTTGGAAGCTTAACTGACTGAGCCACCCAGGAGCCCCTCTGTGTGTCTCACTACTGTTTTCTTCTGCAATGTCTAATATGTCAGCCATTTTTGTCTCAAAAATTTTTAAGTTTATTTATTTATTTCTAGAGAGAAAGAGGTGGGGAAAGGGCAGAGAGAGAGAGAGAGAGAGAGAGAGAGAGAGGGAGGGAATCCAGGCAGGTTCTAGACTGTTCATGCGAAGCCCCACCAGAGGCTCAAACCCGTCCGTATACTGTGAGATCAAGACCTGAGCCAGAGTTGGAAGCTTAACCAACTGAGCCACCCGGGCGCCCCTTGTATCAAAATTATTTTTACCTCATTCCATGTATTGTTAATTTCAAAAAGTGTGGTCTGGGTCCTTTTTAGATCTTCACGTGTCTGAGGAACATGCCTAATCTCGTCTCTTAACTCTTAATTGTTTTATCAGTGTCACTTCTGGTTGCTAGATCTTTCTCCTTGCTCAGATTTTCCTGCTTCTCTGCAGTGCTGGTTAAGTTTTGATGGCATTCCAGACATTGTTCATTTTACCGTATTTGTGGTTGGATATCTTGAGTTACTGTAAATGTCTTGGGATCTGGTGTGGATGTAGTTGGACCGCCCAGAAGCTGTTTAGTCCTGTTAGTTCTTCATTTCATGCTTTGTTAGGTCCTGCGCTGCATGTGCTCCGGAGCTGAACTTACGGATGCTTCTGCCCTTCTCCGGTGCAGGTCTTTCCTTTGTGCCCTCCCTGCAGAGTCTAGGTGCTTCGGGTCGCTGGGAGCGTGGCGTCACCCTCTCCAGTCAGGGAGGCCACTCTCCTGCTTTGCATTGCCCACGCCGTGGCCCGGAGTGTGAACTCACTTCATCTGTTTTTCATCTGTCAGGGGTCACTTTCCTCATCACTTGATGTCTAGTGTCTTGAAAACCACTGTTTCCTCCTTTCTGTCCAGGTTTAAGGGGGTAGTGGATCCAGTTCCTTACTGCACGTTGGTCAAAGTGGAAGCTGGGGCGGGGATCTTCTAGAATTTTAGTATTTTTGCTTGAGAGCTCAGATTTTATAATTGACAGCAAATACAGACATTTGTTTACTTGAATAACTGTGGTCTGTCGTGTGTTCAATAAAGTTTGGTTTTCTGTAACAAAGTGCACTGCGGACACAAGCGCTTTGTTCCTGAGAGCCTCATACTTTGCCCTTCAGCAGGTGCACTTCCTGCCCTCTGGTTTAGTCCGAGGGTTCAAATGATTTGTTCTCCTTCACTGAAATTTAATAAAATTAGCTTTTCCTGATTAATCCAGAGCAGTCTCCAGTGACACTGGCATTTTAAAATCAGGATCGGATGGTGATGAAGAGTGTGGTGCTTCTTGTTCTGGCCTGAAACTGCTGCCTTGACGTGTCTGGGTGCCAGCACTTTGACCCTCCTTGCAAATAAACATTGAGTCCAAAGAGAAGACAGATCGTTTCTCTCTCTTTTTTTTTTTTAAATTTTTAAATGTTTTATTTATTTTTGATACAGAGAGAGACAGAGCATGAGAGGGGAAGGGGCAGAGAGAGAGGGAGACACAGAATCTGAAGCAGGCTCCAGGCTCTGAGCTAGCTGTCAGCACAGAGCCCGACGCGGGGCTCGAACCCATGAACGTGAGATCTGACCTGAGCCGAAGCTGGCCACTCAACCG
Source organism: Suricata suricatta (assembly GCF_006229205.1). Classification (NCBI taxonomy): domain Eukaryota; kingdom Metazoa; phylum Chordata; class Mammalia; order Carnivora; family Herpestidae; genus Suricata; species Suricata suricatta. The sequence goes on from NC_043715.1 coordinate 514,619, forward strand.
ACTGAGACCCCAGGCGCCCCCAGATGGTTTCTCTTAAACCCTAATGGGGATGGTTTTGATCTCAAAGACACGGCTTCTTTCACTGCGGAATTAGAGATAAGTCTAGAGACAGTGATTGGGGAAAATGGGTCAGGGCTGGTGCTGCAGCCATGGTACTAGACAGATTGGAAGTATTTTTAGGGTATAAAAGATACACTTCACTAAGAAATAAGATAGGCTTATTTCACTTTTGGGGGATTTAAATCAAGTTTTGTTACCTTAGGTAAGACAAGTCTGGATTGTCTTTAAAGAGATGTTAAATGGAGCAGCTCGGCTGGTGACTCGTGGAACATGTTTGCACACACCAGGGTCATGTTCAGCCTTCCAGTGGAACTGTCACTGTAGTGATCTCTCTGCAGTGACACTGCTCTGAGAGTCCAAGGCCGACTGCATCAGGAGATGCTCACTTCAGAAGGCTCATGGCCTCTGTCCTTGGACTTGATGCTATGTTAACCTTTGCATGTCTTTCCTCACGATCCGTCCAGCTCCCTTTGTGTGTGTGTGTGTGTGTGTGTTTCTTATGGTAATCACGAATGTACTTGGGCCTGTGTTGGTGACATTTCTGCAGGAATACTTCAGACAGTACAATTGCTCGTTCTGAAACCTGCAATTAAATGACTTGATAGTCGTGTTAACTCTGTGTAACTGACAGCAAGTTTTGATGGAGAACGATTCCATTGCCCCAGAAAGTTCCTTTGTAATCTGTAATCCCCTACTCCCAGCTATAGCCTCACCCAGAGCGGCCACCAGTTTTCCTTTGGCATAGATTAGTTTTGCCTGTTTCAGAATTTTGCATAAATGGAATTACGCACGATGTAGCCTTTGGAAACTCCTGTCACTCCCACAGTGTGATATTTTTTTTAAAGGGAGGAAAAATTAGCACAAGGAATGCAGCACTCACAGTGCTGTGCACCCGTCACTACCGTCTGGTTTGAGAAGATTTTCACACTCTGCAAGAGACTCTGTGCCCATTAAACAGCCACTTCTCGTGTCCCCTCTCCCTTAAAGGCCCTCCCAGGCACTAAATCTACTTTGACTCTGTGTGGATTTTCTTGGTCTGGATATTTCATATCAATGAATCATACAAGATTGATACCCCCCGCCCCCCTTTTTAAGTAATCTCTATGCCCCGCGTGGGGCTGGAACTCATCAGGAGCTGCGTGTCCTGCTGACGGTGCCCCACAAGATTGGGCTTCTGCATCTGGCTTCTTGAGCTTCGCAGGGTGTCGTCAGGGCTCAGCCATGCTGTAGCATGTGCTGGAACTTCTCATGGTTGAGAAATACTCAAGTGGCACCCGGGTGGCTCAGTTGGTTAAGTGTCTGACTCTTGGTTTGGGCTCAGGTTATGATCTCACAGTTTGTGAGTTCAAGCCCCATCTCGGGCTCTGTACTGACAGTGCAGAGCTTGCCCAGGATTCTCTCTCTCTCCCTCTCTCTCTGCCCTCACCTGCTCACTCTCGCTGTCTCACTCTCAAAATAAGTAAACTTAAAATAGTAAACAAGGGGCGCCTGGGGGGCTCAGTCAGTCAAGCGTCTGGCTTCGGCTCAGGTCATGATCTCATGGTTCGTGGGTTCGAGCCCCGCGTCGGGCTCTGTGCTGACAGCTAGCTCAGAGCCTGGAGCCTGTTTCGGATTCTGTGTCTCCCTCTCTCTCTGACCCTCCCCTGCTCCAGCTGTCTCTCTCTGTCTCTCAAAAATAAATAAAAAGCATTAAAAAAAACTAAAAAAAAAATAGTAAACAAATGAAAAACAGACACCCCACTGTGTGGATGCATACATTCTGTTGGTCCATCTGTTGATGGGCATGTGGGCTGCTCCCCCTTCTGTGTCCTGACCCTGCTGCTGTGAGCGTGTGTGTGCTCACACCTGGGCGTGTGCCTAGCAGTGGGATGGCTGGGTCCTGTGGCCGTTCTGTGTTTACCTTTGCGAGGAATTACCAGGCTCTTCTGCAACAGTTGGATCATTTTACTTCCCGAGCATATAGGTCAAGAGCGCCAGGCGGTTCTTTAAGAATCTTGCTGTCCCTGGTCCCAGCATGAGGACTGTGGGCTGCCCTCTTCAAGGGGGCGGGGCGGGGGGGGTGGGGCCCGGGTGGCGAGCAGGTCCCTTAGCACCGTGCTCTCCTGGGGACATTCCTTCAGTAGTTTCCTCATTGAGGGTTGTTCCCTTAGACGGACGCTTCTCGTTACATTCTGTACTTAATACTTCTGACCACTTGGACTACTTACTCATTGCCTTTTGTGGAGGCATAGAGGTTTGGGGTTCTCTGTTCTGTCACTGTGGGGGGGTCTCTTCCCCTGCTGTGATGTTTTGAGATCCGTGCATGTCTTCATGGCTTTCTCTTGCTGCCGAGGTGCATCCCCCCCAGCGCCTCACGTGGAGCCGATTCGAAGGCGTCTGTGACATTGGTTACCGCGGAAGAATTTGGAGCTTGAGGGCTTTAGCCTCGGGAGCTCAGATTTAGGGGCGGCTGGGCGTTGCAGTCATTTAAGCGTCCAACCTAAGCTCAGGTCCTGATCTTGCGGGTAGTGAGTTTGAGCCCAGTGCTGACAGCTCGGAGCCTGGAGCTGCTTCGGATTCTGTGTCTCCTTCTCTCTCTGCCCCTCCCCCTCTCATGTTCGGTCTCTCTCAAAAATAAACATTAAAAAAAGTAAAAATGAAAAGCTCAGATTTGTAGTTTACGAAGAAGAAAATGGGCACATAAAGTAAGAGGGGTGCTTATTAAAGAATTGGCTCTTTAGCTGGGTGCAGCATGGCTGCTCCGAGAACTTGCCTTTTCCTCCGGTTCCCTCACTCACTGGGCCGGGCCGGGCGGGGAGGTTTGCAGCCCGAGGGCGCGATGCCGGACTGGACTGGATGCTGGCCTCCCTCCCGTCTGCTCAACTCCTCTCCGTCTATCTGCAGTCCTGCGGAGGTCATGGCCTCTGGCTCCCTGAAGGCAAGACTTTTCATATTCAGTTTGCTTGAAAGCGGCTCTTCCCATCTCCAGTGATCTGGCGGCCTCCCTTCCTCCGCCGGGGCATCTGCCTCGGGCCCTTGTGTTTCAGTGTTGCAGACACAGGGATAAAATGACTTCTTGCAGGTGCCGTTCTGTGGGCTTTAACCCACTTGACCTCGGTGCCCTGAGGCCCTGGTGCCGCAGCTCTCCCAGTTGCGGAGGCGAGTACATGGAGGCACAGAGAGGCTGGCCGCCTGCCCAGGGTCACACAGGTCTGGCAATTCCCCGGGGCAAGCTGGCTCCAGAGCCCCTCTGGCCACTCCCCGCCTCTGGATAGGTCCAGAGCCCGGCAGCGGGGGGGACAAGTCTGTTCCGTCGGGAGCTGGGTCTCCTGTGCGTAGCGTCTTCTCGTCGTGCTTTCTCTCTTCCCGTTCATGTCCGTGCACATGAGAGGGTGCTTTGTAGTTTTATTTATAAAACATCTCTGTGGCCTCCTTTCTGCTCGCCACCCCTGTTGAAGTTCCCAGTGCCAGTGTCAGTGAGCCAGGTAAGAACAGTCTGGGCAGGTGGCCTCTCGGCAGGAAAGGCAGTGGGCTTGTAGCGGGAACACTCAGGCCAGTTAGTGCTTTACCTTAGCTGTAGATTCCTGTGGGACTTCTTGAGGGAACTCGTAGGGAAACAGGTGCTCTGTGAGGAGTTCTGCTTCAGGCCTTTACTTATTTATTTTATTAGTATTTGTTTTTACTTATTATTATATATTTTTTTAATTTTAAAAGAATGAGCAGGGGAAAGGCAGAGAGAGAGAGAGAGAGAGAGAGAGCAAGAGAATCCTAAGCAGATTCCTCACTGTCAGCACGGAGCCTGACACTCCTGTGAGGTCATGACCTGAGCCAAAAATCTACTGAGCCACCCAGGTGCCCCTCATTTTTATTTTGGAGAGAGACAGAGCGAGAGCACAAGGGGGCTGGAGGGAGGGAGGGGAGAGGGTCTGAAGCTGGCTCCCTGCTGAGCGTGGAGCCACGACCCAGGGTCGTGATCAGAGCCGACATCAAGAGTCGGACACTCAACCACCTGAGCCACCCAGGCGCCCCTAGATAATTAACTTTTAAAATAAAAATCCTTAAAAATCTTTATTTAAAAAATTTTAAAAAATGTTTTATTTATTTTTGAGACAGAGAGACAGAGCATGAGAGGGGGAGGGGCACAGAGAGGGAGACACAGAATCTGAAGACAGGCTCCAGGCTCTGAGCTGTCAGCACAGAGCCCGATACAGGGCTCAAACCCATGAATGTGAGATCATGACCTGAGCCGAAGCTGGAGGTCCAACCGACTGAGCTCCCCAGGGGCCTCTAAAAATCTTTAAAAGCAGCAGTATCTTACCTGCGTAACCAGCATGGGAACACTTTATCTTGGGTTGAGTAAGAGCGGGGGCTCTGAACACAGGCCGGGGGTTGGCAGCCTTTGTCCGTGAAGGGCCAGGCGGTCAGTGCTGTGGACTTTGTGGGCTGTACGTCGGGCTCTGTTCCGAGTACCCAGCTTTGCCATTGAACCGCGTCGTAGCTGTGGACAAGTGGTAAAGTGTCAGTGTGGGCCCGTCGCGCTTTGTATCGAAACCAGGGTGGTTTTGATGGCTGATATTAGGCATACTTACTTAATTTATGGGTGAAAATTAATTAAGAAAAATGTAACGGTAGCTTGCCTGGGAAGATATTCAAGGGTTTAGATTATCCTGACACTTAGGAGAAATGAGGAGTGGCCCGTGCGTACATAAGCGGTAGGTTTTAGACAGTCTGGGACTGTAACCAGGAGGAGGGATTTGAGTTTTGCAGGTTCGTAAGTGCACACTCATCAGCAGTAAGTATGAAAATAGAGCCTGAGCACGTCTAACCTGGATCAGTTAGATTCAGCTGGAGGAACCAGGCCCTTGGAGGCTGTTAGACGCGGGTGCGGTCCTGGCGGGCTGGGCGCTGCCCTCTGGCCAGCTCTTCTCATTCTGGCTCTTTCATTCTGTCTCAAGTCTTAAGTTTTTGTTTACTTTTTTACAAAATGGGAAGTTCTCTTTCCCAGTTATGAAAGTACAGTATTCTGAGCGACACGGCAGTGTTCGCAGCGGAAACTGGGGAGCTGCGCTGTGGTGGTGGTTCTATCTTTTTACGGAATCTGTAGTGCCTTTCTGAGGTGTATGAAAATAAGTGTATATATGTTAAAATGTAATTTTTAAAAGCAGTTTGTTTTGAGAGAGAGCGTGTGTGTGTGTGTGTGTGTGTGTGTGTGTGCGCGCGCATGAACTGGGGAGGGACAGAGAGAGAAAGAATTCCAAGTAGGCTTCGCCCTGTTGCCCCAGCGCAGGGCTCAAACACTCAAATTGTAACATCATGACCTCCGCAGAAATCGAGAGTCAGATGCTTAATTGACTGAGCCACCCAGGTGCCCCCACAGTTTTTAAATGTGACAGAAAACAGTATATACTGTTTAGTTGTCTTCTCTTCCCAGTCAGCCATTGGCAGACTTTGGTTTTCTGCTCTTCTTGTTAGTTGGGATCCGAGGGAAGACCACAGAAGTTTCCCAGGACATCACTGAGAACATGGTCATACTCTTTTTTTAAGTATACTTACTTATTTTGAGAGAGAGAGAGAGAGAGAGAGAGAGAGCGAGCACGTGAGTGAGGGAGCGAGCAGGGGAGGGACAGAGATTGAGAGAGAGAGAATCCCAAGCAGGCTCCATGCTGTCAGTGCAGAGCCCGGCACAGGGCTTGAACTCAGAAACTGTGAGATCATGACTTGAGCTGAAATGGAGAGTCAGACACTTAATCGACTGTGCCATCCAAGTGCCCCAAGATACATGTTGTGAAGTCAGGGATTCCAGCGCGGACCTGCCTGCCCCGTAACTGCAGCCCCTCCACTGCTCAGGATTACTTCCTCCTCACCTACACACGTGCTCCCCTCTGCTGCCGCTCTCGTGCAGAGCCCCAGTGTGGGAGCCTCCGGGGTTGGGTCGCCAGTAAATGGGGGGGGGCACTGGGGGGGGGACTGAGGGTTCATTCCTAGTGGAGTGACCCTTGCTCGTGGACTTGAGGCAGTCTCCCCTCGCCCTCTCTCCTCCCACCTGCGGGGGTGCACTGCTCACACATGTTCACAAGGAAGCTTCCGGTGAAAAGCTAAAGAGGAGGGAGACTTAGCCTGGGCTCACCCTGAAGCCCCGAAGTTCATCCGTCCGCCTCCCATGACTTCAGGACAGTGTGCTTCTGGCCCATGGGCTTTGACTTTCCTTCCTCTGGTGTTTGGATATCAGGTGGACATGCAGAGTATTACAGTGAGGACCTTGCATAAGTCACCTTCCACTTTCGTGACTAGCACCATGCAGTACTTTCTTATTTATTTTTAAAAGATCTTATTTTGGGGTGCCTGGGTGGCTCAGTCGGTTAAGCGTCCGGCCTCTGCTCAGGTCATGATCTCACGGTTTGTGGGTTCAAGCCCGCGTCCCGTTCTGTGCTGACAACTAGCTCAGAGCCTGGAGCCTGCTTCGGATTCTGTATCTCCCTCTCTCTCTGACCCTCCCCTGCTCGCACTGTCTCTCTCTGTCTCTCAAAAAAAAAAAAATCTTAGTTTTAATCTCTACACCCAATGGGGGGGGTTGAACTAACAACCCCGAGATCAAGAGTCACACGCTACACTAACAGCCAGCTGGGCACCCCACTTTCTGATTTATTTTGGTTTGCTTCTGCCTTGTGATGTAGTTTGGCCCTTTTGCATTAGTGCGCTGTTGGGTTGGTCTTAGGGCAGTTAGTTGCCATAGAATTGAGACATGGTGTGGCATTTTTTTGGGCTTTGAGGGCAGACTTTTATCCTGAGGTGGTTCAGATGGTGTAATTATTCCCTTCTGATAACTTTTGTCTCTGATACACAGAGGAGCTTCCAGGAAAGAGTAAGCAATGAATGAACTTGGTCACCTTCTGTCTCTACTGAATCTCTGTACAAATGGCTAAGTTGCCGTTCTGGATGACGTGACTGACTCTGCCTACCCCAGAGCAGAGTTTTTGAGGCGTGTGTGCACTGCCTTTAGGTTACTTAACATGACCAGGCGCCCCTTTGTAGAGCCCGTGCTGCTTTTCCTTGGAAGGCAGAGCGCAGGTTAGAATGGTTGGTGGTTCGTCGAGTACCAGAAGATCGTGCTGTCCTACTGTTAATCAGTGAATTAGAGGTAAATATGGAGAACCACGAATGCAAAACAAACAGAGTGCTTCCTGGAGCTAAAAAATGGATTTGACAAACACTGTGACCTGCTCCTGGCCCCGCTATGTTTATAATTAAGTTTGGAAAGGGATATGTAACAATGTGGTTTGGGGGGAATTTCTTACTTGAATTTTGATGACTAAAAATAATATGGCATGTCCTTTAAGTAGAAGCTGGCTTCCAGAATTTTAGGGACCGCTGGGTAACTGAGGTAGGCTGTGCTGGCTCAGTGCTCAGTGAGGGGTTTGAGGTGATCACATGACAGAGGATTGGCGTGGGGTAAGGAGGAAACCGAGGACACAGTCAGTTGCTCTGTTGTGTTTCTAGCCGTTTACTTTCCCTGTGGACTAAGGGAAATATGGCACATTTGACAAATGCGTAAGTGTTTGCAAATCTTTTTTTTATTTTAAAGGTGATCCGTAGGTTCTTTTTTTTAATGTTTTTGTTATTTTTATTTTCAAGACAGAGTGTGAGTGGGGGAGGAACAGAGAGAGGGGGAGACACAGAATGCGAAGCAGCTCCAGGCTCTGAGTGGTCAGCACAGAGCCCGACATGGGGCTTGAACCCACGAACTGCGAGATCATGACCTGACATTGGATGCTTAAACAGTTGAGCCACCCAGGCACCCCAGTGTTTACAAGTCTTGAAGTCAAATGCTTTGCACGGAAGTAATTGGACCTTTGTGAGAAAGTCAGGGACGAGAATGCCCTTTCTCATCACGCAGGGAAGACACGCTCCTTTGTCAGATATGGGAGTCTTGTGCGGAGCACGCCTGTGGGGGAAGGAGGCCTGATCCGGAGCAGTGAGGGCCGCGCCCCCCAGTGTGGCTCGGCCCTGTCTGTGTCACTTGGAACATGTCATCTCCCTTTGTTTCAGTTTGTGACTGCCCTTGCTCAGGAGACACGCCCTATAAGGATGGAGGAGTGCCAGATGTGTGTGCGTGTGATAGTTTTTAAACCACCAACCTTGTTTCCACTGGCCCTATTATAGCAGAGCTGCCTTCTCTCCATTACTGTGTTTCTATTCTGGGGTTTTCCTCTTTCATTTGCTGATTTGAAACAGCAAAGAGCGTAACAAGCTAGCTTATAATACGGTTGCACGTTGCTAACAAGGACTTCAGGAAAGGGGGGTGTGGGCAAGTGAGGCGGGAGCCCATGGCACGTTAGGGCCCAGAGTCGGGGAGCGAGTCTTGTACTGCGCAAGCAGCTCAGCTGGCTGCTGGTGTCTGGGGTGGCACTGGGGCCGGTTTTTCCAGCACTGCGAGGCCTCCCCCGCCTTGGCCTTTATCTGTGCTCGGAGATGGTAAGTGCCTGTGGGGATGGGAGGGCGCCCAGGGTTTGCTTCCTGGTAGGGGCTGCAGCAAGGGCTTTGAGGGTGGGGCATGGTGCGTTCCCGGTTTCTCTGTTTTCAGTGCAGTGCTCTTAGGAAGGGAGCTTTTATTTATATTTAAACAGGTAAAAATGTTACCTATTTAAAGAAAATACTAGCCTAATGATGGTCTGGGCAGTGAGTGCATGATTATGGCAACAGCAACGTAGGACTCAGACGGGTGACCCGGGCCATCACTGGTGGGGTGGGGTAGTGGGTGTTGGCAGTTTCTTTAAGGACGTAGACTAGAAAACACTGGCGGGTCGCATGTACTGTATGGAAACACTGTCTCTGGGTATCTTTGTTTGCTTGGGCACACTGTGTCCTGGTCGAGGTGTGAGCTGTGCTTCTCACCATGGACTGTGTTTAGGAAAGTATGGGAACCTCTGGCGCAAATGACCTTGAAGGGACTTTCCACCTCTTGAGATTCTGTTTTGCTTTATTTTTTTCAGTGATTTTATTGAATGCCTCGCTCGAGCCCGGGCCTGAGCTAGGATGCCGAGTGGAGAAGTCAGACACTCAAGCCTTGTCCTTAGAGAGACTTTGCTCTGTATGAGAAAATAGTTTTTAAAATCAGTTATTGTGTCTGTCCCATTGATTCTAAGAGGGACGATATTTTACAACTCTGGAATGGGACATTGATGGACACAGGCAGCAGCCCTAACAAGCTAGAACTCCGGCCCCTGGGGGCACCTGGCCCTCATTGTCCACACTGCTGTCAGGTTAGTTGGGTTGTGTGTATTGTTGGCACTAAAATCATAAGTGCAATTGGTGTTGGAATGTCTTTGGAAATATTACACCGAGACTCCACCTGGACGCGGAGAGCTCTTGTGTGCCGTGTCCCCGGTCCCGGCGATGGGATGCGCGGCTGGCACTGGCCGAGGGAGGGCAGCTCTGTGTCTCTCACACAGCGACGCCTGGGGGCTTCGGGGAGCCTCAGGAAGCATGACACCCGGTAACAGGAAGCTTTGCTGTGCCTTGTCACAGCCGGGACTGCCACCAAAGACCAGAGGAGACAGCCGCTTCCTCTGGAATAGACGAGGGACACAGAGGCTCACGTGACCAGCTTTCGCATGACCGGGCCTGTCACAGGGGTCCGGTGGTGTCTGACTGGTGGCTGCATCCCCGATGGAATGGTAAGATAGGTGAAGCATAGTAAGTGATGTCAGAGGTGTCACAGGAGCAGGCAGAAGGCCAAGCGGCGGCCTGAGCAGAGAGTGAGCCCCCGCCGCCCCCCCCCCCCCCCCCGGCCCTGGGGAGTCCTCTCGCGCTCTGAGGACCTGGGTTCCGGGTGGTGAGTTAGGAGCCGGCTGTGTGGACAGAACTGTAGAGGCGCCTAAGCGTGCAGGGGAACCAAGGGTCGGGCAGGGTGGGGGAAGGGCACAGTGTGGGTGAGAGTTGGAAGGCGCAGGAGGGAGGGCGGGCCCGGGGTCCTCCAGGGTGGGGGGGCACGGAGGAGGGAGACAGGACTGACAGCGGCCCCAGAATCTTTATCGTAGTAGGCCCTGGCCGGCGTGTGACGAGTGAAGGCGCCCCGCTCGTTCTGTAGTACGAGGTAGAGAAAGGCAAGCGTGGCGGGGGGCGCAGGGGCGGCGGGCGGGTCAGCGGTCCAGGGGCCTGCGGGCCCGGCTGCGGCTTGTTGAGGAGGCGGAGCGGAGGCCGCACAGCGCCCCTCGGCTTTGGGCGCCCAGCTTTGTTCGTGCCAGAAGTGCCGGCTCAGCCCTGACGGGGGTCGCACGGGAGCACAGCCCGGGGAGTTGGTGGGTAGCCGGTCAGGGGCTGGACTGGTGGTTGGACCTTGTGTCGGTCCTCCGTGCTCTGCCGAAGCCTCGGCGAGGAGCCAGTCCAGAAGGGAGAGGCTGCCGTCCCGTCCCCAGGTGCAGGAGGGGCAGTTTAGTGAGGGAGCCCTGGCTGGCCGGGCCTGCTGGCGCGGGGCGGGGGTGGGGGGATGTGGCAGGTGCGTGCGCGGGGAGCAGGCCGGAGAGGCTGACTGTGTGGGCAGCCGTGTGCAGGTGAGGCGGTGCCCAGTGGCTGCCTTTCGGGCAGGGCACCGATGCTGGAGTGGCTCACGTGGGCCGTGGTTTGGGACGTCCTTCTGGTGCACGTACTGGGGCTCTAACAGCAAGGTTTCACTGAAAGCCCCTACTGGCCTGGCAGCCAGAAACTCCCCTCTTTTTTTTTTTTTTCCTTTAAAGTTTATTTATTTTGAGAGAGAGTGCGGGGGGAGGGGAGGAGCAGGGAGAGAGGGACAGAGAGAATCCCAAGCAGATTCCACACTGTCGGCACCGAGCCCGACTTGGACGCACGGCTGACTGAGCCCCCAGACGGCCAGAACCGCACCTCTTTGCTCGTGGTAAGCTCTCTCCTCATTCTCCACACTCAGGTTTTCGTCCAGGCTTTAGGAGCTGTCAGAGCTCGTGTGTTAGTTGTTTCCCAAATGATAACGTGCTGTATTAACCTCCACTGGGGCCTTCTAGTCTGGGAACAAGGCCGGGGACAGCAGTCCCCAGAGGGCGTCAGGGCAGCCTGGGATCCTCTGCCCACCCCCTCACCCCTCGTCCCACCCTTTGAGAGCACACCCCACTGGGGGCTGGTCATGGATTTCTTCCATCTTGTGTGAGATGCAGTTGGGAGGAGGTCCTTCTTGGGGGGCACCTGCGTGGCTCAGTTGGTTAAGCGTCCGACTTGAGCTCAGGTCATGTTCTCACGATTTGTGGGTTTGAGTCCCACGACGGGCTCTGTGTGTACAGCTCGGAGCCTGGAGCCTGCTTTGGATTCTGTGTCTCCCTCTCTCTCCGCCCCTCCCCTGCTCACACTCTGTCTCTGTCTCTCAAACACACACACACACACACACACACACACACACACACACACACACAGAGGGAGGTCCTTTTTAAGATTACTATGAAATTGTAAAAAAAAAAAAAAAAAAAGAGTACCTGGGTGGCTCAGTCAGCTAAGTGTCCGACTTTGAGGTCCTGATCTCATGGTTGGTGAGAGTCAGCCCCACGTCGAGCTCTGTGCGGACAGCGTGGAGCCTGCTTGGTATTCTCTGTCCCTCCCCTGCTCATGCACACACACACGTGCTCTTTTTTTCTCCCTTAAAATAAATAAACATTTAAAATAAAAGAAAATTGTAAGACATGGTTCCCTCAGGCAGTGTTTTTAAGTGGATCCTGTTAAGATTCAAATACATCTTGGGGCAGCTGGGTGGCCTAGTCGGTTAAGCGGCAGACTTCAGCTCAGGTCATGATCTCACAGTCGGTGGGTTCGAGCCCCGCATCAGGCTCTGTGCTGACAGCGCACAGCCTGGAGCCTGTCTTCACATTCTGTGTCTTCCTCTTTCTCTGGCCCTCCCCCCGCTCACTTTCTCTCTCTCTCTCTCTCTCAAAATAAAATAAAGACATTAAAAAAAAAAAAAAACTTCATATTCTCTTTGCTGTTCACTTGTTAAAGAACATGCATGCCAGGCTAGTTTTTCCAAATCTCTTAGATTTTAATCTTTTAAAAAAATAATTGGAAAAAAAAAACCCTCTAGCCTGCCTTCACTCAAGAGGCTGCTGGGATACAGAGGAAGGCGCGTGTGAAGACTGCGCTCTGGCCTCCGGAAGTGGGACCAGCCTGGGGCGGAAGGCCTGGGGGTTATCACTTGGGGCACCGGTTCAGGCAGAGCTTGGGGTGGAGGGTGTGGGGCTCACACTGGGGCGCATGAAGGCAGCACCCGGGGCTCCAGGGAGACGGTCTCTTGGCCCCCCAGGGCCCGGGGGGCCGCCTGGATTTGTGGTCACGGGGAGCTGCAACCTCGCCGTCTTTTGGAGCCTCCTCTGCTCCGTGGGCAGCTTCCCCTGATGACTCCAGGCGCTTTCCGTGGCAGCATCTGTGTGGTGCCTTTTCCCGCCTCCCGTCCTGTTGGGACCCTGCGCGGCCCTGTGTTCTGCCAAAGATGCTCTTGTCGCCCTGGGTCAGAGGAGCTACGTGCTGGTTGATGGTCGCGTCAGTTTGTGCTTGTCTGGGCCTCCTGGAGGGAGGCGAGCGCCGGCTGGTGGAGTCTGTCACACGGGGGTGCTGTGACGGCCCCCCGAGGCTCTCCACTAGTGCCGGCGCAGGGCAGGGCTGGCGGGGTTCCTTAGACAGGACAGCGCCGCTCCCCGCGCCCCCGCAGGGCCGGATTCAAGCCACATCCACGCAGCCCGCCTTCCTTCTACAGACAGGCCACACGGAGAGGGCTGCGAGGGCCCCAGGCGGGGACGGTTGCCTCCGGGAGCTGGGCCCACCACGAGGAGACACAGGCTCCAGTAAGCTTGTGCCCCTGGCCCTGGCCTCGGAGGCTGGCAGGACTAGGTGCTTGTTGCAGGGGAGGTGCCGTGTGAGTGGCTCAGGGCCCAGCACGGTCGTGGTGCCGCGAGTCCCCTGCCAGCCCTGGGGCTTCGTCCCCTGTGGGCTCCTTCCCCTCTTCACACTCTGCCGCCCCCCCACCGAGGCCAGTCGCTGACGCACCTCACAGAGACACTAGCAAAGGGAATAGGCCTTTCGATTGGTTCTTCATAATTGATTTCCACTTACGAGAATTTTAAAAGTAACCTTGCATACTAAGAAATCCCAAAGTGGTCATAATCATTTCAGATCTACCAGACTCATTATATTTTTCCTGCTTTTGGGAGAAGAGGCAGTGGCTAAAAACATGGTCCTCACCAGCTGGCTCTCCTGGTGCTCTTGGTCGAATTGGATCTTACGTGCAGCGCGGGACGGACGGGTACTGGGGAAGCGGTCTGTGAAGCCACTGATTCTGACAGCACGCACCCCCCTGCCCCCCCACCCCCCCGAGTGGGCCCCCCAACAAAGACCCTTTCAGTCAGGGTCCGCTGTTTTGCTCAGCAAAGGTCTTTCACGCACAGGCCCATGAAATTCAGGGGGGCATCTATTCTGGGTTACAGTTCAGAGGGAAACTATAATCAGAGCATTCTCTTGGCATGAAGACTTATTTTCTTACTGATAAATTCTGCTTACTCTCTTTTGGACGTGGAGGCTTTCAGCACAGTGTGGTGTTTATTCTGTTTGTAATTTTAAAAATTGTACAGCAGTATCTGTTCTGAGTCTTGTTACTGTTTTAGGCAGGTATATGAAAATCATCCAACTGCTTTTCCTTGGTAAAACATCTCTGTGTTATTGTTATTATTTTACTGTTTCTTTCTTTATTTTTGAGGGAGTGGGGCGAGAGAATCCCACGCAGGCTCCACGCTGACAGCAGAGAGCCCCATGGGGGGCTTGAACTTACAACTGGGAGGTCATGACCTGAGCCAAAACCAAGAGTCGGATGGATGCCTCACTGACTGACCCAACCAGGCGCTCCCGTTATTACTGATTAAGGATTTAATGTTTCCATCAACTTTTTATTTTCTTTTAACTTTTTAAATGTTTTATTTATTTTTGAGAGAGAGAGACAGCGTGAGGAGGGGAGGGTCAGAGAGAGAGGGAGACACAGAATCTGAAGACAGGCTCCAGGCTCTGAGCTGTCAGCACAGTGCCCGATGCGGGGCTCGAACCCACCAACTGGGAGATCATGACCTGAGCCGAAGTCAGACGCTTAACTGACTGAGCCACCCAGGCGCCCCACCATCAACTTTTTAAAAAAAAGTTCTTTTTTTCAGTGTTTATTTACTTTTGAGAGAGTCAGAGAGGCAGAGACAGAGTGTGAGCACGGGAGGGTCAGAATGAGATGGAGACAGAATCTGAAGCCGCTCCAGGCTCTGAACTGTCAGCACAGCCCGAAGTGGGGCTGGAACGCACAAACCCTGAGATCATGACCTGAGCCTCCTCAAGCGCCCTTAAAGTTTCCATCAGCTTTTGTTCCACCCTTGGTAGGTTTGAATGTTTTACTGAAACCGTGTATCTGAGCTTGAGGTTTACTGCTTGAGGTTGATCCCGTCCAGCCTGACAGGGTGCTTTGTCCTCATGCAGTGGCCACACACCCGCATGATTCTGCTTCTGCCCTCTTTCAGGGACAGCGCGGCCCGGCCCTCAGCACGTGTGCAAACGTGTTTCCGGCCAGTGCTTTGCCCTCACTTCATCCATCTCGTGCGTGCGTGTGTGTGTGTGTGTGTGTGTGTGTGTGTGTGTTTACATGTAAGAAGGGCTGTTCCTTCTAAGTACTGTCCTTAATAAATTGATTTCTCTTGCTTGCAAAACCTGGTTGAAAGGGCTCAACCGGCTTGTTGGCCTTTGGGTGGGGAGGGTGTTGCTTAAAGAACGTTCATGTTCACGTGTGGCTGGCGTCCTTCTGCACGTGTGTTGACGCTAGAGGACAGGGTGGTGCTGGGGGCGGGATGTTTGCCTTAGGACTTGGAGCGCTCTGTGTGTCTGTCACCTTGTCCCTGGCTGCAGGGCCGCTGGTGCCTGGACTGCAGCTACCTGGTCGACTTTGCTAAGATCAAGTCTAATTTGGAATACTGAATGGTCCATGTGTTTCCTGGTAGAGGAAAAATTCTCATTTGTCTTTCTTGTGGAAGAGCAGAGAGACTGGATGTTGTGGTGCTTCGGCACAGGGGTGGTGACAGTGACAGCCGTTGGAGGGCGTGCTGGAGGCTGGCCAGGAGCGCAGTGGCTGTGCAGGGGGCTGGTGGTGGGAGCCAGGCACAGTGCCTGGGCAAGCACAGTGTGTTGGGGACCAACCTGGACATGCCCTTGGTGCCTGTCTCCGTGAGCCATCTGCGCACTCCTCTCCAGCTCAGACTGAAGCGCGTGTGACGCCTGATCTTAGAGTTGTGAGTTCGAATCCCACGCTGGGTCATAAGGGTGACTTAAAAGTTAAAAGAAAAAAAGAAAGAGGTGAGTCTTAGATTTGTAAAACCACTCCTGAATGACACAGGTCAGCGAGGTAAAAAGCTGATTTGGCCTAAAACCTAGAGGAATTGGGAGAGAGACTGAGATGGAGACAAAACCAATATGTCTGGATGAGCTGTTTCTAGGGAGAAGGTTACAGAATTTTCTTTAATCAGGATCACTTTTGAGCAAAACTCGTTGCAAAGGAAGTGTCTTAATCTCTGTTAATAAGCCGCTTTTTGAGATAGAGCTTCTTAAGTGTGATTTAGATAGGCACTACTCTGTGACATCTTAAAACATAGGTTTTAATTATGATTTATTTATCTTTTAAAAATGTTTATTTTGAGAGAGAAGAGCGGGGGAGAGAGAGAGTGAGCAGGGGAGGGGCAGAGAGCAGGAGAGAGAATCCCAACCAGGCTCTCCAGAGCCTGACCTGGGGCTCGAACCCCACGAACTGTGAGATCATGACCTAGCTGAAACCAAGAGTCGGACATTTAACGGACTGAGTCCCCCCACTGCCCCTTTAAAGAGTTTAGAAGACAATGTAGAATACTGAGTGTTAGCCCTGAGGGCTGAGAATACAGATGGACCCTGGTGTGTGTTCCAAGGGCCTACCGCCTGTGGCTGTCACCCCAGCCCTGCAGGGCATTCTTGCTCCCCGTGTCTGTTAATGCTGGTTGGGCGCCTGTGCTTGGTGCTTCCTGTACGCTGTGTCCTGGGCACTCACTGTCACATCGTGGACACTACACCTGTCTGACTCTTCCCATGTTGGCGAATTAATGCTTCTTTTAAGAAGTATATATATTTTTTGGAGTGCCTCGGTGGCTCAGCTGGTTAAGTGTCTGACTTCAGCTCAGGTCATGATCTCACAGTCTGTGGGTTTGGGTCCTGCATTGGGCTCTGTGCTGACAGCTCAGAGCCTGGAGCCTGCTTTGGACTCTATCTCCCTCTCTCTCTGCCCTGCCCCACTCGTGTTCTGTCTTTGTCTCTCAAAAATAAATAAATGTTAAAAAAATATATTTTGGGGTGGGCGCCTGGGTGGCTCAGTTGGTTAAGCGGCTGACTTCGGTTCAGGTCATGATCTCATGGTTCATGGGTTTCAGCCCCGTATTGGACTCTGTATTGACAGCTCAGAGCCTAGAGCCTGCTTCTGATTCTGTGTCTGCCTCTCTCTCTCTGACCCTCCCCAGCTCACACTCTGTGTGTGTCTCTCTGTCTCAAAAATAAACGTTAAAAAAAAGTTTTTTAAATATATATTTTTTCTAGGGTCTTGGCTATAGCTGATCTTGATTTTGCTTCTAGTGCAAGGAGTTTTAACTTTTAGACTTTCAAATATTGCTTATTTATTTTAAGCTAAAAAAATTTTTTTAATGTTCATTTATTTTTGAGAGAGAGATAGAGTGCAAGTGGGGGGGGGCCAGAGAGAGGGGGAGATACAGAATCTGAAGCAGCTCCAGGCTCTGAGCTGTCAGCAAAGAGCCTGACTCAGGGCCTGAACCCAGAAGTCGTGAGATCATGAGCTGAGCTGAAGTGGGACGCTTAACTGACTGAGCCACCCAGGCGCCCCTATTTTTTAATTTTTGGCGGAGAGAGAACCAGCGTAGACACGTAAGTGGGGGAGGGGCAGAATCCAGAGCAGGTTCCAGGCTCTGCGCTGCCAGCACCGAGTCTGACATGGGGCTCGAACTCATAAAATGACCTGAGCTGAAGTGGGATACTTAGCTCACTGAAGCACCCAGGTGCCCTTAACTTTTAGACTCATAACTTGTAGTTGTTTAGAATAGACTGTTTTGAAATCTGCTGGCAGATACGCCATCAGGCTCAGATCTTGGGTGATTTGAGGAAAGCTTTTTACAAGGATAACCTGGGAAGGCAGTTTTCTGGGTGGTGCGGTGATTGGCTGGTGCCATGGGGTCACTTGTGGCAGCACGAGGTCCCCAAGATGGCTGCAGAGGCCTCCTCTGCTTGATTGTGCGGGGCAGGATTAGTTTTTCCAATTCCAGTTTGCATGTCTTTGAAACAGTTTTTATGACTGCATTTGTAATTGCGTTACAGAATGTATTCTGACCTTGGATTTGTATACGTTTTTTTAAAAAAAGACAAGTCTGTGTAATATAGCGTGTTTTGAGAATTTCTTTAGTTTCTTTAGAACGAAAGTTCACTTAGATATTTTAGGGTGCCCCCCAGAGAACTTCTAGCACATGCGTAGTGTAGGAAACTTTTATTTGAAAAAAATTTTTTTAATGTTTATTTATTTAAAACATTTAAATGTTTATATTTGAGAGAAAGAGAGAGGGACAGCGTGAACGAGGGAGGGGCAGAGAGAGAAGGAGACACAGAATCTGAAGCAGCTCCAGGCTCCGACTGTCAGCACAGAGCCCGACGCGGCGCTCGAACTGACAAATAGCGATATCATGACCTGAGGTGGAAGTCAGACGCTTAACCCGCTGAGCCACCCAGGTGCCCCCAGTGATTATTTATTTCTGAGAGAGAGAGAGAGAGAGAGAGAGAGAGAGAGAGAGAGAGAGAGAGAGAGAGCGCGCGCGCGAGCGAGCAGAGCGAGAGAAAGCAAAGCACAAGCAGGGGGAGGAGCAGAGAGAGAGGAGGAGGATCTGAAGCAGGCTCTTCACTGTTAATTAGCAGAGAGCCTGATGCAGCTGATGCTGGTCTTGACGTCACGAACCATGAGATCATGACCAGAGCCGAAGTTGGACACTTAACCAGTTGAGTCACCCGGGGTCCCCTTAATTTTTTAAAAACTGTCATCTAAAACACATCCTTCCTTTTGCTTCAACACACACACAGGCACACCGAGATTCCACACTACACACATTGTGACAGTCACAGATGTGCCTGTTACTGGCTTATATTGAGTCCTTTTCCACCCTGGCAAGACTGGCCCAGGTGCTGGGTGCAATTCTCAGCTCCCGAGGGTGGAGGTCCCCTTGTCCTGGCCCCTGCTGGATGAGGCCAGGACAGTTTTGCAGCCTCTCAGGGGCTTCGCCCACATGGCTGGGTAAGACTGTGTTGGCCCTTTGTGTTCAACATTGTCTTGTGATTCCCTTTTCCTGGGGAAGATGTTCATTGTTCAGTGACCGCACACCGAGCTCTTGGGAGGAGGCCTGTTGGTGTGAGTCGCTCCATTGTCCTCGTGAAGAACGGGAGTGAAAAGAGGTGGGGACAGTGGTTTGGGGCCCAGCGCTGGAGGTGAGGGGACTGCGGATGCAGACCTCGGCACCAGCTCGGTCCCTGCGCGCCTCCTGCTGTTTGTCAGGCTCCCCACGGAGCGCACGGTGGTTCAGGCCCCAGGCCCGGGAGAAGCGAAAGGTCATCTGATGGGGTAGTGTGTCCAGAAAGCCGCGCTTGGAGTGGGCGGGGCCCGGCCTTCTGGAGGCTGGCCGTCCAGTGTAGACCCCGCCTGAGTTCTGTTTGTGAGCAGTTAGCTTCCAGCCAGGTCCATACGGGGTCACTTCGAGTGGGGACGGCTCCCAGAGGTGGGCGTAGTGCCCCTCTGGTGTTGCGTGTGAGCTGTGCACGCAGGGAGAGCAAGCTTTTCTCTGTTGCCCGTGTGGTCGTGGTCACAGCCCTGGGCGCTGAGGCTCTTCCCTGCGGTTTCCAGTTCATCTTCACCCTCACACTGCCTCTTCCCCTCAGGCCTGAGTCCCTGTGCTAGTGGAGAACTTGGTTACCTGGTTCTTTGTTACCGTTTTTAGGGCATATTTGCTAGTACCTCTCTAGAAGTGAAAGCAGTGACTCAGTGTTGCTGGCTGGAGGGGTCTCTGTGTGCCCCCATACTTGGTTTAATTGCGCTTTGCAAATACGGTGGGTTTTACGATTGAAGGTTTTGGCAACCCTGCATGGAGCAAGCCTACTGGCACCTTTTTCCTAACAGCACCTGCTCACCCCGTGTCTGTGTCATGTTTCGGTAATTCTTCCAATATTTCAGACTTTTCCCCGATTTTTGTTGTTGCTGTGGTTGCAGTGACCTGTGACCAGTGGCCTTTGATGTTAGCGTTGTGACCGTTTTGGGGCACCAGGACCCGTGCCTCGGAAGACCACGGAGTTGGCTGATGCCCGTGTGTTCTGACTGCTCCACCGCCCCGCCGGCCCCCCGTCTCTCCGTCTGCCCAGGCCCCCTCTTTCCTGAGCCGTGATGTTCCTGAAAGGAGCCCAGCTAGCACCTGCGATGGCCTCTCGTGCGTACGTGAAAGGAAGTCTCCCGTCTCTCACTTGGAATAAAAAGCCAGAAATGACCAAGCTTGCTGAGTGAGGAAGGCAGTCAGAAGCTGCTAGACCAGGAACTAGGCCTCTCGAGCCAGATGTCAGCTGAGTTGTGAACACAAAGGAAAAGCTCCTGAAGGGCGGAACCGCGCTGCCGCAGGGAGCGCACGGTGTCGAGAAAGCACAGCAGCCTTGCTGCGGGTCCGGAGCCGGTTTTAGCGCCAGGAGAGAAGTGTGAACCGGGCCCGCACTCCTGCCAGCCAGCACCTAGCCCAGAGCAGGGCCCGACTCTTCGGTTCCATGAAGGCCGGGAGAGGTGAGCGAGTGCGGGAGGAAGGTGTCAAGGCGTCGGAGAGCGAGGTCTGAGGAGAGAGGCCTTCGGCACAGCGTGACGGTGCGCGGCTGGCACAGGAGGCGGAGACCAGTGGGGAAGGCGGCCGGCTGCGGTGCACAGCAGGGCTGCAGTGTCGCCGACGCAGCCCTCTCCGTCCAGCGGGTCGGTGCCTGGCTTCCCAGCCTCAGCCTGCAGGCGGGCCCTCCTGTTAGGTGACCTGCAGTGGGAGCCGGTGCTCGTCGACCGTCCTCTCAGCCCGGGGCACAGTCCCTCACGAGTCGTGCTCCGTGAATGAACAGCGAGGCCTGGCTGACAGCACGTCTGGTTACAGCCCGGCTCACTGCACAGCTTAAGCCCCCGTTGAGACCTACCACTCGGGAAAAACGATTCTTTTCGAAATGTGAAAGCGCATTGACCGCGCGCCTGGGCGCACCAGGAGCTCTGACGGGGAGGTGCAGCGGGACCAGTGCTTCCCTGGAGCACCCTGAGGGCTCAGGACTTGGGTGGGGGGGCCCCCGCAGATGACAGGAGACCAGAGGGCTGGGATTAGAAGTGGGGCCCAGAGATGGGACCAGGTCGTGTGATCTCCTGATAAGACTTGAACAGAGGACGAGTGGCTTCTAGCAGAGGAACAAGAAGGTGGCCTCTTGGGATTGAATCCAGTCGTGGCGGGGCTGCCGGGAAGGTGGTGGGAATGCCGACAGGGTGTGGGCATTAAGTACACTTAGCTGGTCCGAGAGAGGTCCCACTCCAGGTCTGAAAGGGGCTCGGAGGGCATGTCAGGCAGTGGCGCCTGCTGCAGAGAGATGGTTGGTCCGTGAGGATCAGGTTCTGGTGTGGCCGGGACACGAGTCCTTGTGAAGGGGCTGTGCCAGCTTTGGCAGGACACGTCTTCCAGATGGGGCGTCGTGACCCGCCGTGTCTTGGGTAAGCAGTTCTTCCCTCTCCCCATCACAGAAAGGCGGTCTCCATTGCCTTCTGAAAACTGGGTACTTTTTGCCTTTAATGTTTCCCAGGTTAGTGTCTTGTGAGGCGGGGAGCCGCTGTGCACAGTCGCCATGCGGCCGGAGTCAGGCCTCCTGCCCTGGGTAGGCCGCTCCTCGCTGGCAGACCTGCGGTGCTGCCTGTGTGCCCTCACTGTGGGGCCCTGCTGGGCGACATTCACCTGTCTTCACGTGCTGTAACCGGTGCTTGCAGGTGCCTAGAAATGCAAGTGACTTGCGCACGATCAGTTCATATTTTGTATCCAAGAACTTCTCTTTCTATAGATGCGAAAATGATGGATGGACTCAGGCCACTAGAATGTGTGCGGGTCACTCCCAGTGACCAGGGGCGTGTCGGACTCCGTAGTCCCTGGTCTTAGCTTGCAGCATGTTGGTCATCAGGAAAGTACCCTGGCCACAGTGTGGCCGTGCACTGTGGCTGCGCGTCGCAGCGGGCACAGAAGGGAGGCGAGCACACGGGAGGTGTGAGGTGCGGCAGGACAGTGAGTCGGCGAGGCCTGGGTCGGAGGGCGCGAGTTTGACATGCCAGTTAGATACGCTGCGTGAAGCTGGTCACAGGAGTGAGGTCTCGCGAGAGATGGCCAGACTTGAGATCTACGATTTGGGGGAGCTGTTGGTTCAGAGGTGACAGTGGCCGTGGGAGGTTACTGGGCACCAGGCGTGGGAGGAGGGGACGGCATAGAGCAGGGGTGCCGCAGGAGGGGGCGACAGCCTCTGTGGCCCTGCTGGTTGTTGGAAACGTCACAGGGAAGGAATCAGGTGTTAAGGCAAACGTGTTGGACTTTTTGCAGCTTTTCACTTTTATTCTGTGTTGTAGGGCACATAGCACCTTCCTTAACTCATGGTATGAGGGCTTGGTCCCCCCTTCCCTCCCAGTTTATAAACGGAGAGTTCTTAGTTTAGAAACAAGATTTGCCTTAAGATTTTGTTGTTGTTGGTCCTATGTCTTTAATTATGGGCTTCTCCTCAAGGAATCGAACATGGTTTATGTCACTGTTTTAAAAATGGTAGCCAACAAGTTGAGTTAGATTTGTGTAGATGTGAGTTTTGTTTATGCTGTTCCTTCCTTGCATGTCAGTTTTAGGAACCTGGGGACGAGTGCTCAGTTTATTGACTGTTACCATCTTTGGTTTAGAAAAAATTTTTTTAATGTTTGTTTATTTTTGAGAGACAGAGCATGAGCGGGGGGACGAGCAGAGAGAGGGAGACACAGATTCTGAGGCAGGCTCCAGGCTCCGAGCTGTCCACACAGAGCCTGATGTGGGGCTCAAGCCCACACACCTTTAGATCATGACTTGAGCTGAAGTTGGATGTGTAACTGATTGAGTCACTGAGGCACCCCGCCATCTTTGGTTTAAATGAAGCTACTTTGAGCCCCACTTTACAGTCCCCTCCCCCGTCTCTTTTAGAGTATGGTTGATAAAGGTACATTAAATTCAGAATTTTGTTCAGTTAGAGCTAGCAACTAAATTCAGTCCACCTAAGAGCAAAACAGAACTTTGTAAAGGAGTACTATTTGGGGCACCTGGGTGTCTCAGTCGGTTGAGCATCAGACTTTGGGTCAGGCCATGATCTCATGGGTCATGAGGTTGAGGCCTGCATCAGGCTCTGTGCTGTCAGCGTGTAGCCCACTCTGGATCCTCTGTCTCCTTCTCTCTCTGCCCCTTCCCCACTTGGGCTTTCTCTCTCTCTCAAAGATAGATAAAACCTTAAAAAAAGGACCATTTTTAACCCTTATTTTAAGATGTCTCAATTGACAATTTGCTAATTACTTAAGATAATCATAGTAATTAAATGAAACAGATACGTGATCCACCCTATCCGGTCCGTAAGCACCTTGCACTGAATTGGCAGCATTGGAAATAATTATTTTAATTCTGAAGGACGTCCGCTTAAAGGCATATTCGTTTTTTTTTTTAAATGTTTTATTTATTTTTGATACAGAGCGAGACAGAGCATGAGAGGGGGAGGGTCAGAGAGAGAAGGAGACACAGAACTGGAAGCAGGCTCCAGGCTCTGAGCTAGAGTTCAGCGCAGAGCCCGATGCGGGGCTCGAACCCACGAACCCACCAACGTGAGATCTGACCTGAGCCGAAGTCGGAGGCTTAACCGACTGAGCCACCCAGGCGCCCCTTAAAGGCATATTCTGACGGTCACTCCAGAAAGAGGCTCTGGCCGCCCTGACGCTCATGCATTTGGATCTAAATTTCAGTTCCTCCGTTTCAGCTGCTGTCGTCTCCCTCTTGCCGAGTGACCGTCCCGCTTTGTGCTCTCCTGGCACCCAAGGCGGCTGCTGTGTGAGACTCCTGTTGATCATCTACCAGGAAAGAAACTTGAGTTTTAATAGAGGAAAAGTTCACTCCACTTTTCGTAACGGAGAGTTGCCTCCTTTGGTTGGGGTGTCTCCTGGCCGTGTGGGGGAGGCTATCTGGGGACGTGCCAGGGTCCCTGCTTGGCAGCAGAATGCACCACGGAAACGGCCCAGCTGTGCTACTAGAGTGCAGTTGTCCTGGAAATTCGAGGAGCTCTACCCACCGAGGGCGTTGCTAGCGTATTGAGCTAAATGCAGAAATGGAGGTGAGGCAGGCATGTTATTCCTTGAGCTGACAAAACTGAAAGTGCGTTGGTCTGTAAAGGGACGGTGACTGCAGGCCGGAAAGTGGGCGCTGGGCCCCAGCAGATGGCCTGCTGAAGGGGGTCAGCACACCGGCGCCCACACCCGCCAGCTCACCTGCACGGGCCCTGCGGCCCTGAGTTCTCGCACACATCCGTGCGGTCTTCAGGGGCCCCCCAAACCCCGGGCCCTGCGGCCCTAGGTTCTCGCACACATCCGTGCGGTCTTCAGGGCCCCCCCAAACCCCGGGCCCTGCGGCCCTGAGTTCTCGCACACATCCGTGCGGTCTTCAGGGCCCCCCCAAACCCCGGGCCCTAACAGTAGGAAACGCTTCTTCACACATTTGATCTCTAGAATCCAGAAGATTATAGAGTCTCCTCCTCAGATGTCAGGTGTGGTGTGGCCTCGAGAGTCCGGTTTTGCCCGTCTGCGTTCCACCTTTTTATACGTAAGGGTTAGATCCTGTCCAGCAGAGCAGGCTTGGACCCAGGAGACCTCTGTCGTGGGGAGTGGGGGCAGCAGAGGCCGCACGCCCTGTGAGGCCAGGGGCAGCCTGCTCCTCCTGGGACGGGACGGCACCTTGGTGGCTCTGGGGGCTCTTGTTTCTCTGCCCTGTTCCTTCCTCAGAGGAGGCCTTGCAGCTTCCGGAGGGAAGGCAGTCAAGAGCGCTCAAGCTCCAGGGGCACTGCTCTCTGCTGATTGTTTCCACAGTCGCACAGTTGGGGGTTTGGGTGGGATAGTGGGACCAGGTCGTGATCCCTTCCCAAAAACAAGTTTACCGTCGTCACCCCCAGAGACACAGACCTGGAAACATTATGGGGGTAGAAATCTGGAGGAGGTAAATCACAGGTGATTTGAGTCTCTGAGACTCAGCAGGTTTCTCCTTCCGCTTCTGTTTCCGTCTAGTGGGTGGGACAGGGCAGTGGGGGGTCCACGTTCCTGGAAGCCTCTGCGTTCGGAGGTCAGCGGTCAGTGTCGGTGTGGGTGGTTAAAGAAAAGAGCCAGTGAGCATTCCTGCCCGGCACTAATCCCAAACCTCTCTCTGGCCCTTTTCCAAGTTTGGCTGTTTTCTGTGCCGTCCTTGTGGGCTGAGCACCCTCCCTCCCCATTCGTCCCTGTCTCTCCCTTGCTGCTCCTTGAGGGAGGTCTTTGAACTTGACAGGTCAATCTTGCTTGAATTGGGACAAGTGAGTGATATAGATATTGACAGATATATAATTTTTAATGTTTATTTTATTTTTGAGATATAGAGAGCACGAACAGGGGAGGAGCAGAGAGAGAGAGAGAGGGAGGGAGAGGGAGACACAGACTCCGAAGCAGGCTCCAGGCTCTGAGCTGTCAGCACAGAGCCCTGACACAGGGCTCAAACTCATGAACCGTGAGATCATGACCTGAGCTGAAGTTGGACGCTCAACCGACTGAGCCATGCAGGCACCTGTGGTATTTCTTTTCCTTTTGGTAATAATATATTTTGAAATCTTTGTATGTGGCGGTAAGGTGGAAAGTGGTTTGTAACTTGGCACAGAGAAGGGTTTCTACACTGTCAGGAAGCCGTAACTCTCAAGGAGAAATCGGACACCTAAATGTACTAATTTGGGGCCCCTGGGGCTCAGTTGGCTAAGCAGTGGGTGTGTTCTGTGTGACCCGGTGACCCTGGGTCTCGTGCTGGGTGCTCTTTAGCACCTCCTTTACTTGGGAGGTGAGTGCAGTGGCTGCTCTGTAGTATGAGGGGGAGGGGCACTTAGGGAAGGTCTCCCGAGGCGGCAGCAGGGTCTGAAAATAGGGGCCAGTGCCTGTCCACTCTGGGAAAGTGGTGGGCGGTGGGGTCAGGTTGGTGGGAGGCAACCAGTTTAAAATCAGCTGCCAGTGGGTGCCAGAGGCACTGGGGTGCTTAGCACGGGCAGCTGCCTGCAGTTGTGTCTTTGTGCATCTTTTTTTTTTTTTTGTTTATCTATTTATTTTGAGAGAGAGAGAGAAAGAGAGAGAGCGAGCGCGGGGGTGGGGAAGAAGGAGACAGAGACTCCCAAGCAGGCTCCATAGCTGTGAATGCAAAGCCTAATGTGGGGCTCGAACCCACAAAACGTGAGATCATGAGCTGAGCCGAAATCAGGAGTTGGTGCTTAACCTCCTGAGTCCCCCTGTCTGTGTGTGTGTCCTGCATTGTGGTGTTGAATGTCTCTCACTCTGGGTGTGAGAATTTGAAATTTAAGGGCGAACATACTTCTTGTTAGCGCAGTGACTCCCATAGGTAGGAGAGAGGTGATTCGGACATGCCAAGTTCACTTCTGAGTGTGGGGAATGAGTTGGAGTAGAGATAAAGAAGTTGTCTTGATAACGGAAGTGAAGAAACACGGACACTGCTGTTAGGGCAGTGGGGAGGAGAGTGTGTTGAGAAGCTGGAAGTGACAGAACTTGTCAGGTGACTTTTGAGGGAGAAGGGGACAACAAGCTTCTGGCTTGGAGGATTGTCTAGACGCTGGAACCCGGACCCAGGGCAGAAACACAGAGGTCACAGCCGCCGGGGTGGCGGGGCGGCGGGGGGGGGGGACGTGTGCACTGCACTGCGCCTGCGGGCGTGTCTGTGATCTGGCTGGACTTTGAGAGTTGAGCGGGGAACTCGGAGTTGGAGAAATGGGAGGGATTTAGCGGCACGGGTATTAGAGCCACAGAGGCAGATAGGGTCGTCCAGGGAAAGGGGGAACCACGTTCATTGCTGCGTGTCATCCTTGGGCGGGGGCCGTGCTGGGGAGCCACGTTTTCCGGAGCAAGCGGAGGAGGGAATCTAGCTCGTGAAGCGGGGTGTTAGTAGAGTTAGGGAGCGAGTCCTGCGAGAAGGGGGCAATTGGTCAGGGTGAGCGGCAGCCCCACTCCGGGTGTAGACGGAGGGCGGTGTAGACAGAGGGTGGAGCTGGCCTGCCCTGATGTTTGAGGCGTCAGCATGTGAGGTGGGGTCCTGTGTGCCCGGCAGGTGTGGCTGCCCGGGGGCCTGAGCGTGATCCTGATTTTGAGGCCGACGTTCAGCCATTTAGAACCTGGTTTCTCATTAGAAAAACGGACAGGTCCTGTTTCGGGAAGGTTGTCATGCGGTAAGTGGGGTGCTGGGAGGGCACAGCACAGGTTGGTGGCAGGATGCACAGGGCCGCCGTCCGGCGCGGCAGAGCCCACCCGCGAGGGACCTGAGTACCCTGGAGTGTCACCGTGCAGGCTCTTGGGCAGGCGTGCTTTCACTTGTCTTCTGGACTTCACCTAGGCTGCTCCCGAATTCTGCGAATAAATCCTAACCAAAAAGCAGACCTGAGTGGGAGTTCCTGGGGTTGGATGTTGTGTTAACGGGAGGACAGAGTTGGGTGTGAATCTGCTGGCCTGGAGTTTGCAAAAGCCTCAGATGGGGCTTAGCAGCCCTTGCTGGCCTGCCACCTCTCACTGTCCCGTCAGGTCGGGGGGTGGGGGGGTGGGGGCAGGCCCTGCACTTATGGTCTGAGAGCAAGTCGACAGAGGGGAGTCCGGTCAGCACAGGCTGACGTGAAGATTTCTGGGTAGGGTGCTGGGGTGGGGGTGGGGCCAGTTGGTGACGCGTCCTGACTCTTGGTCTCAGCTCAGGTCATGATCTCACAGTTTGTGAGCGCGAGCCCCGAGTTGGGCTCTGTGCCTACAGTGTGGAGCCTGCTTGGGGTTCTCTGTCCCTCTCTCCCATTCATGCTGTCCCTCCTCAAAATAAACAAACTTAAAAACATTAAACATTACAAAGATTTCCATATAGAAATTGGAAAAGAAGGGCAACTGGATGGCACAGTCAGTTGAGGGTCTGATTTGTGATTTTGGCTCAGGTCCTGATCTCATGATTCATGAGTTCAAGCCCCTGCTTGGTTCGTGTTCGTGTTCTGTCTCTCTGTCTCTCTTTCTCTTTCTCTGTCTGTCTCTCATCGCTATCATAATAAATAAATTTAAAAGGAAATTGGAAAAGATAACATGCAAAGATTAACTCCCCTTTGTTTGTAATTGGTTCTGATGATGTCCCTCTCCTTCCACGGGCTGGACCTCAGGAGAAACCCTGCTTCCAGGTAGTGGACACACCTGCGGGGCTGCGGTGCGGAGCACCTGTTAATAGGTTACTCATTCCACAGACGCTTCCTGAGCTTTGTCCTCATTACACGAGGGGGTGGGGTGGGGAGCTGGGAATTGCCAGCTTCTGCTCTGTCTCCAGCCCGAGGGCGGAGGGCACAGAGCCCTGCGCTGCCCCCACTGCTGTGCGCTGTTTGCTCCTTTGTCCTGGAAGTCGAGCTTATCGAAGTACTGCAGTGGGTTCATATTCTTGATGGAAAGAATACATTTAAGGAAAGGAGTGTATTTTTCTTTTTTAAGATTTTATTTTTAACTAATCTCTGCACCCAATTTGGGGCTCAAACTCATAACCCTGAGATTGAGTCTCGTGCTCCACTGACCCCCTGGGGGGTATATTTTTAAAGGAAACAATGTTATGTTGCATACTGAAGAATCTTAAACTTTTAGAACTAAAGAGGCTTGAGAGTCCTCAGATCTTAGTCCCCTTGTTTTATAGGTGGATAGTCTGAGGAGCGTTTCTCTCTAGTACTTAAAAAATAATCCTTTTAGGAAAAAAATCCGGAAAACTTTTATAGTTCTAAAAGTTGTACTAGATAGGACGTATAAAGGAAAGTATTTTTAAAAGATGTTTATTTTTGACAGAGCAAGGGAGGGAGGGGCAGAGAGAAAATTCCAAGGAGGCTCCTTGCTGTCAGTGCAGAGCCCGGTACAGGGGCGTGAACCCACACACCATGAGATCATGACCTGAGCCGAAACCAAGACGGAGCCCTCCTGCCCGGCCTCCGCCCCCGGCACCCCTGGAGGACAGCATGTTGTAATTCCACGGGAATCTGTCCGTCCCTTCATTGAGTGCTGCCGTCTGTGTCCTGCCGTCCGGGAACACTGCGTTTTCTGCTTACGTAGGTCATCTTTAACGCCTTATGGCAGTGAGTTGTAGTTTTCAGTGTGCAAGTCTTCCTCCTCTTTAGGTCAGTTTGTCCCTAAATATTTTATTTTTTTGATGGTGTTGTAAATGCGTTTTCGTCATTTCCTTTTCAGATTTTTCATTGCTAGTGCATATACAGCTGATTTTTTATATTGATCTTGCATCCTGCAGCCTGCTGTGTTGTGCTAATTTTTTTTCTATGAGTGTTTTGTATATTCTTCGGGCTTTATGTCCCTTTTTCAAGGTGAATTTTCTAGCTGCATAACCCCATTTAGTTCAGGCTTTTGGTGTGTCTGGTGGAGGTGGGTTTGTGTTTCCTGTCTGTGTCCCTGATGTGGTTGGTGTGTGGCTTCTGTTAGGTCTGTCACTGCAAGTCTTGTCTGTCTCACGTGGGTCCCAGGGGTGGGAGGAGAGAGCACTTGCGCAGAACGAGTGGAGCTCGGCCCGACTCTGCTCCTGTTGAGCAGACAGGTGGTGCCCAGTGCCCTGTAGCGCGTCCTCACTTGTTCGTTTTGGGAAGCGCTGGGAGAGAGCGCCGATAGCAGTGAGGGAGCGGGCGTGTTGTTGGAGCTTCACGCCAGGGAAGCGAAGCAGTCACCGCCCGGATTTCTGTTCTCTTTGTACTTCGTTGCCCGCGACCCTGTCATAAAATGGCGAGGGCAGCAGCGGGCTCCGGAGATGGGCAGGCGCCAGCATATTCATGTTTCTTTTGAGTTTTGCCCTTAGAACGTGCCACCGATCTGGAATTCGGCGGGTTTGCTAAGAGCTGCAGAGACTGGCACAGTTTCCTGACCCAGAGCGTCAGAAGAGCCGTTTCGTGTCTCCATTAGTCAGGATTTTAGCGTGTGCGCGCGCACGAGTCTGAGAGCCTGCCCCTCGCGGCGGCGCAGCTTGCGGAGGGCGAGCCCGGGGCTGGGGGCCTGGGCCGCGGCGGCTGGGTGGGTCCGCACGGCGCTCCCGGTCACTCTCTGCTTTGAGTCCACGCTTTGGTTCTTCCGACTTTGCAGAATTACCCGGTTTTTGGTCTACAGGGTTTCGCTTTTTTTATTTTCCTTATGGCTATGCATTTGTTTATTTTAAAAACTCATTTTCAGGGCGCCTGGGTGCCTCGATCAGGTTAGCATCTGACTCTTGATATCAGCTCACGTCACCACCTCCCTGTTCCTGATGTTGAGCCCCGAGTCAGGCTGCGCTGAGCGTGGAGCCTGCTTGAGGTGCTCTTGCTCTCTCGCTCTGCGTGTGTCTCTGGCTCCGTGTCTCTCTGTCTCTGTCTCTCATAGCCCTCCCCCAGTTGTGCGCTCTCATAATAAGTATAAAGAATCGGTGTCATTTTTCTTACACGGATTGTACACATCAGGCTTCAGCACTGGTGAGTCTTGCCTTGTGCACACCGCCAGTCCCGGGGGGGGGCGGGGGGCGCATCACGCTGTTGCTTCAGACGGATTCTCCATGAGGCCATGCGTCATGCTGGCCTTGCCCTCAGACGGTGGGCCCAGCCCCATCTGTTGAAGGCTTCGCCTGCCTCTCCCCTCTGGCAGTTGCCCACCCGCTGTGTGAACACTGGCGAGTCACGTCTCCTCGGGCCTCGGGGGGGGGGGGGGGACCCACAGGTCTGCAGGGGAAGGTGCGGTCCCGGCACATCTCTCCGATCCAGACCGGAGCCTGGCGGTGGTGGCGGCGGTTTCGACGTGAACGTGTGTGCGCGCTCCAGTTCCACGGAATGTTTCTTCCATGTGTGCTCCTCAGAAATGGGGTTCCGCTGTCAGGGCGCATGAATATTCTGGAGGCTTTTAATTTGTGTTGTCTTCCAGAAGTAATTGGGTTAATTACCAACGTAGTTTCCCTTAGAATGACAAGACTTTGAGACCAGGATTTAGGAGACCTGGGTGGTCTCTCCAACTTTGAATTCCCTGCATAACCACAGACACCCGACCCTGGTTTGGTTCCTTATTTGTCTAATGGCAGTTGGATCTGCCGCCCTTGCGCTCTGCCCTTCAGGGGGCTTGTGACCGTATCCCGAGCCGGTCTGGTTGTCACAGCCGGGGTGGGGGGGGTGCTGCTGGCATCTGGTGGGCCCAGGGTCAGGACTTCTAGTCAGCACCCCCAGTGTCCAGGACACAGAGGTGACCCAGCCTTGAATGCCAGTGCTGCTGAGTTTGTGACACCTTGGATTAAGAAAACCTCAATTTTCTTCACAACTGTAATGGTAGATACTATTATTTGCTGTATTCCTGGTGTAGGCATTCAACATGCATTCTGTGTTCTGGAACTGTCTTTTTTTTTCAATGTTTATTTTGTTTTTGAGAGAGAGCACAAACAGGAGGATCAGAGAGAGAGAGAGAGAGAGAGAGAGAGAGAGAGAGAGAGAGAGAGAATCTGAAGCAGACTCCAGGCTCTGATTTGTCAGCACAGAGCCTGACGTGGGCGGGGCTCAAAGCCAGGAACCACAAGATCATGACCTGAGCTGAAGTTGAAGTTGGATGCTTTACCGACTGAGCCACCCACCCGCCCCCTGCAATTGTCTTCATAAGAAAATTGAACAGCTTAATCATACACTTGTTGCTTTTCAACAAAACCAAGCCGTGTAGTGCGCTGGAATCTGCTCTTCCGTGTTGTGTTTACTAGTGCTTGAGGTGCGAGCCTGCTTTGAGAATCCCCCGCAGGAGCGCGGGCCGGACACTCAGATGGCCCGCACCCGGGCAGGGGGTGGGGTGGGGTGCGGTGGGCTGGTGGGGCGTGCCGGCGCTTGCCGGTCCGAGAGAGCCTTGCCCCCCCCAGCGGCGGGCCCGCACTGTCTCCATGCCTCTGATGTGTTTGGAGACCCAAGAGAGTGTGTTGTTCTGATGGGGTGTGGGAAGAAGGTTGTGAATGAGTCGTGGTTTTTTTATTGTTGTTGCTGTCTTGTTTTATTGTTGCAGGTCTCAGAGCCCCCCCAGGAGATGATATAGTTTTATTCAGAATAGGTTTCCTCATGATACTGTGCTGTGATCTCTCCTTTTCTTACTGCCAAGGATACAGTGGCCACTTGGTTTATTTGCCAGGGTTGGGGCCCCCAGGTGGGGGCTGAACACAGGGTGAGGGGCACCAGGTGCTGTGGGAGGCCAGGGAGGCGGGTCCTCGGGGCTTTGTGAGCCAGAGGGAGAATCTGCGTCGTCTTCTGACTGCGACAGGGGTCCACAGAAGGTGCAGAGTGCAGGACTTTGACAAAGGCTCAGTAATTGTGAGATTTCTGTCAAATTCCATGCAGAGAGAATGGGTCCCTCCAAGGTCCCAGTCCTGAAGCCCTGTCTCCAAGGAGACTCATAGGCTCCTGAGGGTTTTTGCCTTAACCTGCCTCTCTGGGCGCTGCTTTCCAGGAAAAACCACTGAGAACAGAGGTTCCTGCTTGGCCAGTGCCGGAAGCACATCATCAAGCGAGAGCCCCTTTCCGGGGCCCGTTCTCCCGCTGTGATCCCCGCCAGCCAGACGCTCATCTCCGAACCTTCTGTTGTCTCTGTGGTGCAGGGACATGAAGGAGGGGCGTCGGGAGTACGTGCTTGCTCTGGGGAGACTGGGATTGGACACAGAGCTGAGGCCGCGACGGTCGAGCTGACATGCCCCTCTCGTTTCAGAACGTGCCCAGCGCTGCTCGGGGACGCGCCCTGTTGGACCGCACACACAGTCTTCATCGGCGTCAGCTTTCAGCTATGGAATCGGTAAATATTTTATTGCATTGCCATTCGTTTGTTTGTTATTTTCCTTCATTTGTAAGAAGGGGGATGAATCATGCTGGACTTCCACGGTGGCCTTCAGGGCCTCAGTGCTGCTGGCCGGGTGTCTGGGCCTCGCCCTGGACCGCACTCGGATGGGAGGTCTCGGAGCTCTGGTGGGGAGCTGTGGGCTGATGAACGGCCCTGCGGTGTCGCAGTGAGACAGTTCTGTGGAGCCCAGGCTGGTGGCCTGGCCTGTGAAGGGGGGTTATTTCTGTTCAACCTCTTTAGTTTTGATGGATTGATTGAGAGCCTGAGCAGGGGAGAGGGGAAGAGGGTGGGGGAGAAAGAGGGAAAGAATCTCAAGCAGGCTCCACACGGAGCATGGAGCCTGACGTGGGGCTCGATCCCACACTCCTGGGGTCATGACCAAACCTGAAATCAAGAGTAAAGCTCACCAGACTGGGCCACCCAGGGGCCCCTGCTCAGCCTCTTTATCTAAAGTGCTCTATGCTCAAGGGGTCTGGAGACCCTTGGGACCCTGTCCTGACTGCTTCGTTTTGTGCTCTGTGTGCATGGCATGAACACTTGGTGTGAAGAAGGGCTTTTGGAGTCAGAACTGTCCCTTTCTCTGGGCGAAGCTGTGGGAGCCTGGCTGTGCTCGGGTCTGGTTCCCGTGTGTCTGGGCAGCTCCCGGCGGCATTGCTGGGGTTCAGAGGCCAGCCTGTGCGGTTGGTGGGTAAGGAATGTGGTCTTCTCCAGGCTGCCCTGCTGGCGTGGCTCCTTCTGGGAATCGCTGGCAAGGTTTGGAGAGGAGGGCCAGCTGCGTGCCTACAGACCCGGGGGCGCGGTGTGGCGGAGCGTCTGCTGCTCTGGGACGGGCCGCCCGCCGCCGCCCCCCCCCCCCCCCCCCCGGGACGTGTTGCGCTGGCAGGCAGTTTAGTTCCTCTGATGCACAGATAGATAATGGTTGGGAAGAAAACTCTTGGTTGGTTTTAGGGTCTCATACCTGCGCCAGGCGTGAGCGTCTCCACGCAGACCATCCAGAGACTCGTTAGCCATCTTGCATCGTCGTTCCTAGCAGCCAGGAAAGAGGCCGTTCCCTTAGTCTGACAGAATCCATCCTTTATCTCCACCGTCACTGAATCAGGCTGTGTGGACGCTTCCTGGCCTGTCCCTTTGACTTGACCAAAGTATTTCCTTGGAAATGGTGATGAGGTTTGACGGCACGGGAATCTTGGATGACCCTAAAGTAGGCCTGGAACTGTCTTCTCTCAATCTGCAGGATGGTTAGCGGTTAGGAAGAAGCCAGTGTGGCCAGTGGATTGGTGATCAGGTGGGGCGCTGGGGAGCTCTGTGACCCCCGGGGGTGCCCCCAGGGTAGTGTCCTAGGATGTGCGTGGTCATCACAGGCAGTGGAGCAGCCACGGAGACACGAGCACAGGAGAGAAGGAAAAGCTGCGGTCAGAGGGAGAACCAGACCCACTCACACCGGGCGGTGGGGGGGGGGGGGGCAGAGCTCTGTGTTTGTTTGAAAACTGTAATATTGGTCTTAATTTATAATGAGGAAAAAGGAAAGGCCGCTTAAATTAGGTTCTTAGTGATTATTTGGTGATTCAGATACTGCATTTCCTGATTAAAAGAAAATAAGTTACTAGCAACTCTTAGCCGACATATTCTTGGGCTGGTCTGGCGGTGTGGTGTTAACGGGGCGGGGGGGGGGTTAATATTTGGAAGGTTTTCAACATCAGGAGGATTGACTTTTTTGCCCACATCACAAAAATAACCCAGGGTGTCTCATGCCGTTTACGGCTTTTGTGAGCCATAAACAGGTAATATTGATTGTAGTAGTCTTTTAACGAAAGTCCACTTAAAAACAAGACTAGGGTTGGGACTGAACTAAGACGAAGGCTCCTGCTGACCGGAGGTGTTGCGGGGGCCGTGGGGGGGGCCAGGCCCCTCTTGGCGATCGGCCCCGGTGAGCCCGCAGCAGCGTGCCCTCCGTGACCGGTCCTGGAAGCAAAAGGCGGAATTTGAAAACTAGAATGATTGTATAGGCGCTCTCCTAATTTTTCACTGTTATTCACATCATTCATCAGGGTTCATTTCGACCCCCCTCAGGTGGACGGTGAGCCATTTGGGTCAGATGGGAGAAGAGGCGCATTGAGTCCTGTCGTGTGCCGTTCGGATGGGTCCCGGGCTGGTCGTGCGCGGCGCTGCTTCAGGCACGGCTCCGTTACTGGCTCCGAGACAGCCTGTGTGTGCCGGGCCGGCTGACCTGGCTCTGCCACCTTCTGGCTCCGGTTCCGGTGCGTGGGCCCCTCCTCCGCGGTGAGGTGGCATGGGGACACCCGTCTTAAAGATTTCTTCGGAGACGAAGCAGCGCTGTTGATGGGGTGAAGCTCCGTGAACACGCAGTCTCTGCAATAATCAGACACGTTTTCGTAAACCTTTCTTTAGTCTGAAACGAGTCTCGGCTGACAGCCCGTGTGATTCTTGCTTTGTTAACATCTTTCTTGGTAGAGGGTCCCGGCCTCTCCAGAGCAGGGCTGACATTGAAGTGGCTCTGGTGGCTCCCATGTCACCAGGGTAGGTGAGTGTGTGCACGTGGGTCAGACCTGTCTCCCGGCCCTGACCCCTGGCCGCGTGTGTAAGTCTTCTACTCATGCTTGCTGCCAGACAGGAGTTTGGAATTATGTTTCCAAAAACAAAATAATTTCTGGAAGTAGCATGTTGTAATAATAAAGGTAGTGGCTTTTAAAAAATATTATTTATTTTTGGGAAAGCACAAGTTGGGCAGGGGCAGGGAATCCGAAGCAGACTCTGGGCCGACAGGCTGACTGCAGCAAGCCCCGTGCGGGGCTCGAGCTCAGGAACTGCGAGGTCGTGACCCGAGCCGAAGTCTGGGGCTCAGCCCACTGAGCCCCCCAGGCGTCCCAAAGGTGTTTATATGAACAGAGGTGTAGAGTTTAATGATTTATACTTGTAGTTGAACATCTCTAAATAGAAAAAAATGATCTCTTTTTGACTTGCTGAGGCGTTGAACGTGCAAGGCATGGTCTCAGGTTCCCTGGGTGCGGCGCTGAGCTGGGCGCCCTGGGTAGGCAGGGCTCACCGTGGAGAGGTGCGCGTGGCTGACGCTCGGCCCTGCGGTCCCGAAAGCTCAGGGCTAGAACTCTTGCTCACGATAGAACCAGGTGCCCTCTGCCAGCTGTTCATGTGCTGGTGACACCAGGGACCCCACCTGAGCAGCAAGCTTGGAGGACACCCCTTCAGACCCAGAATGCTTTGCCATCTGGTATGGAAACAGTGAGAAGCTGTCTCGAGTTCGTGTGGTAGGAGTGGAAGTTCTTTTTGGTCTGGCTGTCTGCCCCGTGCTGCTTGGCCGTTGGGTGCAGTTCACGGTCACAGCACGTGTGGCCGCCGCCGTGGACTGCGGGCAGCGCTGGGCTGGATGTGCGGGTTGTGAGGAACTTGTAGGTCCTCATGCTTAATTCATTTGCTGTTTAAACAAAGAGGATTTGCTAGGGTTTAAAAATAGAGAACAAAGCACACTTTGCTTTGTGATCAAAGAAGTATGTTTAGCTAATTGTGCCAGTGTAATTTACTGAATTTTTTAGTATGATAAATTTTTATTGTATTTTTAGTTCTAGGGAATACCCTTTGACTAGGCTCCGTTAAACTCCATAAAAAGTAAGGAAGATCAGATGTCATTAGAACTAGATTTCATTAA
Organism: Suricata suricatta; assembly: GCF_006229205.1. NCBI lineage: Eukaryota > Metazoa > Chordata > Mammalia > Carnivora > Herpestidae > Suricata > Suricata suricatta. Next base: position 550,597 of record NC_043715.1, read on the forward strand.
ACGCATGATTTTGGTTAGTGTGAGAATGAACAGTGTTCGTACACTTCTCCCCGGAGGCTCTTGCCCCCCTCCCCGACCACAGTGCTTGCTGACGGGCAGGACTTGGGCCTCTTGTTCCCAGACCCTTGGAGAGCTGGGAGAGTTCATGTGCCCAGGGCAGGAAGAGGACTTGGAAAGTAGGCAGGTCAGAGCCCAAGGGGGAAGGCCCAAGCCCGTGCCTGAGCCAGACCCCGACCCAGCTGGGAATTCTGCCTTTTGGGGCCTTTCCCTTCTGGGTGTTTCCAGCAGGAATGGACCCCGGGGCTCTGCCCCGAAGCACACCGTTGGGAGGCAGGCCCATAGACATACCGGTTTGGGCTCTGGGAAGGATTTCTGGGCAGTTTGTGGTAACTCATTTGTTGGTTATAAATTGCTATTATTTTCCTTCCATTTTTAGCTGTGAGGATTCTTGTGGAGCCAGTGTTTATTAATACCATCACATTTAAAAAATTTTATTTTATTTATTTATTTTTTTAAATTTATTTTTGAGAGACAGAGACAATGCAAGCAGGGGAGGGTCAGAGAGAGAGAGACACACACACAGAATCTGAGGCAGGCTCCAGGCTCTGAGCTAGCGGTCAGCACAGAGCCCGATGCGGGGCTCGAACCCACGAACTGTGAGATCATGACCTGAGGTGAAGCCGGACACTTAACCAGCTGAGCCACCCAGGCGCCCCAATACCATCACATTTTAAATCTCTTTAGATTTCCTCTGTGTGTTATACTTGAGGATGAAGAAAAATGCTTCTTTCCACCTTGGAGTAAGCACTCCCTAAGTTCTGTTAAAACTGAGCTGAGTTTTTCTTCCGACACAACGCTTGTCTCCCCTTCCTGCTGTGCCGGGCGCCCTGTAACACAGGGTGCCGGCTCCGTGCAGCGCGGAGTGGTCTGCTACAGGAAGTCCTGCCTGCGGCCCCGCCGGGGTCTTCATAAGGAGCTGGAGGGCCGTGACTGGGGAGGGCCTGCCTGCTGGGCCTGAGGAGAGCAGGTCTCCTGATGATCATTTGCATTGCCTGCTGGGAAAAGGAAGGTGGGGTAAAGGGCGGTGGTGGGGTTTGAAATGTGCAGCATTCTGAGTTTGAGATTGTGGTGTCCGGGTCAGCTGAGCCCGGCTATGTTCTCTCTTCGATGCCACTCAGGTGTCATGTCCCCCCCGCCCCCCCCCCCATACCACCCCCCCCATACCAAACGAGGGAAACCAGAAATGGAGCAAAGCCCTGGTCGGGGTAGCTGGCGTGAAAAGAAGGCAGGACAGACAAGTGGTCCTGCCTCTGGGTGTGTGCCAGCGAGCGCCCGAGGCTGAATGGCCGTGAACCTGTGGGCAGCCAAGGCTGCGGTGCGGCACCAGTACCGAGTCCTGAGCCCTGGGCCAGGCAGGTTCCCCCTCCTGTGCACCTCCCTCAAAGGCAGCCGGGTGTGGAGGCTGGGCAGGCAGAACATGTTGACTTTGGCAGTGGATGGCTGCCAGGACTTTGCTTGCAGTGTGACCCGGCGTGGAAGGCTCTGTTTCCAAACACAGGTGCACTGTGCATCTGTGCGCATTTTCTTTCTTGACACTGACCGTTCTCTTTCGTAGCTCTGTGTACCCTCCCCCTTCAGTGTCAGCTTGTATTTCCCTGCCTTGGGCCTGGGTTGAAGCTCCTTGGGCCTCAGAGGACATTCTGCTTGGGCAAAAGTAGGAAATGAGGTAAAGAAGTAAGGGAAATGGGAAAGGGTTCTTTGGAAATGAAATGACACTTTTCTTTTAAAGCTTTTGACTTTGTTGACCTTTTTTTAATGGATGGTTTGTTTCTTGGAAAAAATAAACCCTGGGTCCCTTGTCCACCTCTGAACATCAGAGGGGAGCAGCAGCTGTGTGAGCCCTGGGTATTTTGGAGGGCAGAAAGCAGAGCCAGAGCGGCAGGTGAAGGCTGCGTTTCCCCTCAGTGCCAGGCCTCTGTGGGGCCCCCGGGCGGGTGGGCAGCCTGCACCGGCTCCGCGGGCCTGGCGGGGTCCCCCCCCCATCCATGTCCTTCATGTCCTGGACGCAGGCAGTCTCCGTGGGGGCTCCGGGTGGGCGGGCAGCCTGCACCGGCTCTGCAGGCCTGGCGAGGCCCCCAGGGCTCCCCCCTCTGTCCATGTCCTTCATGTCCTGGACGCAGGCAGTCTCTTTACACTTCGTTCTTGTTCATTTTTTGTTAATAGGAGCCAGAGTTCTAAACATTGTATCCTGATGGTTGACAAAGGTGCTGCCCTGTAGACAGACGACCCCACGAGAATGTCACCTGGTGCTCAGGTGGCCGGGCTGGTCCGGAGCCTGTTCTGTGTTAACCTCGGCCCATAGCAGAACAGCATAAACTGTAAAGAATTGAGATAGAAATTGAGAATCGGGCTGACAGACGCCTGTTTCGGTGTGACCACGTTTGATTAAAGAAACCCTGCAGGGCTCTGGGGTGTGCTGGCCTGGAAACACCGTATTTTAAACTTCAGTGTTATAATTAAAACTTCCATTCTCATAAAAAGCAATTTCTGATCTCTTAAAGAGTCCATGGTCTAGCTCACCTCCCCCCACAGAGTGTGCCCCATCTCCTTTGTGCTTTTGCACTTTTGTGGGCAGAGTGACTTACAGGGGACCCGCGGGAATAGTGGCCACTGCTCAGGGAGAAGGGACAGAGACCGAGGGGGGCCCCCTGCGAGTGTTCGTGAATTGGGTGCTGCAGCCTGCTGGCTGGTCTTCAAACTGGGTTCCCAGAGCCAGTCTTTGGGCCTGAGTCCCGTGGACACAGACGTGTCGGGGGTAGACAACGGTTTGTAGTTGGGCCTAGGGCAGCGTAGCCAGAGAAACTCCATTTTCAGTGGTTCTTTAAGGAAAAGCTATGATCAGGTGTGTAGGCTCACATTTTAAAAAATCTCTTTTCTTCGAGTCCCCTGGCGCCTGGCCCTGTTTCCTGGGCCAGCCCGGGACTGTGGTTCAGGGCTCCTGTTCCAGGCCTCTCCTCGGAGCCACCTCACCAGACGCCAGGGGGCTCCTGTGTCCCCACCCCTGGGAGATACCACATTCAGAACACCTGCAGCTTCCAGTTACCCCCACTTCACATCCTTCCCCCACCACCACCCCTGCTTTATCATGGATTTTCGCAAGAAAATAGCATTTCCCACATTAAAAAATTTTTTTAAGTAAATTTTTTAAATGTTTGTTTACTTTTGAAGGAGAGAGAGAGAGAGACAGAGCGTGAGCAGGGAGGGGGGCAGAGACAGAGAGGGAGACACAGAATCTGAAGCAGGCTGCAGGCTCTGAGCTGTCAGCACAGAGCCTGACACGGGGTTTGAACCCATGAACCGTGAGATCATGACCTGAGCCGAAGCGGACCCTTAACTGACTGAGCCCCCCAGGTGCCCCTCTACATTTCCCCCTAAGATTCTAGGCCTCAGAGATGTTGAACAGTAGGATTTTCAAGGTTCTGCAGCTGGTCGGTGGCCGAAGAGTGTTGGAGTCTTGGGTCCGTACACGAAACGAGAGCTAGCGGTGTTAGCATCTGACGTTAGGGAGGTAGGAGGAAGCTGGGGGAAGGGACAAGGTGTTGGGGAGTCCAGGAAGGGAGGAAGCCGATGGGCTTGTAGCGGCTGCCTTTCCCGGAGACCCCTGGTCAGGCCGCGGGCACATCTGCTCATGTTTTGGGTCTGTGCGTGTCGGGGTGGGAGGGTGAGGTCTCATCCCCAGCACCTGCTGCTCCCAGGCTTTTACTCCTGGGTGGAATCGTTGCCCTTAAAATGGGCCAGGGGCAGGCTTAGTGAGACCTGGGTCCAGGGCGAGGCCCATTTCTAAAGGGTTCTGCTTGTCATCCTTTTCATTCTCTGTTGTCCAGGGACCTGGCTGCTGGGTCTGGCCTTTTCTGCCTGCTCGGGCCACTTACCAACGTGGTTGGCACTTTCCACACCTTTTCCCCTTGTCTCCGCCCATCTGACAGCCTGAGACAAGTGGACTCGGAAGGCTTGCCCCTGGCGTTTACATAAAGCAGCTGAGGCCTCCCCGGGCGGAGGACCCCGGGGCAGGCCTGCAGTGGTCCGTGCCCTGTGAGGTTTCCTGGCCACAGCTCACCCAGAGCTGGTTCGCCGACTGTGGGAACCCAGTGCTTTCGAACTGGAACCGCACCCTCAGAGCCTTGCCAGCTGGGGCTCTGGTCGCCCGCGTGCACATCTCCCGGGGCTCCTTGCTGTTGGCGTCCGGGGCCTGCGTGAGGAGGAGCAGCACCTCCACATGTGTCTGTAGCTGCTGGGGGACGACCAGGACTTGCCCGACACTGTCGATGACATCCTCGTCCAGACCTGATGACTGATCAGTCTGGCTTTTTTAAAAAAATCAGATGAAGATGGAGTGAGTTTCTCTGCTCTGTTTGTGCTGTCGGTGGCCCGGGGGCAGGGAGGGGGCCGGGCCAGTGGGGAGGCACGTGGCCATGGGCAGGCCTCCCCCGTCCCCTCCCCTCCCCTCCCCACGCTCCCTGCCACTGCCCCCGGAGTATGTTGGTCTTGGAACCGACTCTCTCCAGTGGGGCACAGCCTGGTGTCCTCGGCGGTGCTGGCTGAGCTCGGGGAGACGCCGAGGCCTGTCTTGTCGAAGGAGGTCTTTCTCCGGACGCTTCCTTGCAGGCGCGCGCTGCATCTCACCAGCCCCACGTCTGTCGTCCCTCCCCGAGCTCTCCTTGTCCCCTCTGTCCCCTGAGGTCCTGAGCAGTGGCGGCGCCTCTGTCTCCCTCACCGCAGCTCTCATTTATCCGTGACTCACGTCCTTCCGGGGCGCAAACTTCTGTTTTGCCTCCAGGACTGCCTTCAGGAGCACTTCGGGTGGTTTGTAACTGGATTCTTTCTCTCCACCGTGGGGAGTGCCGGGGAGGTGGTCCTGGCCCTTGGTAACAAGCGTGTGCTCCTGCCTTTGTGTGAGGCCTGGGGACAGTGCTGTGGTCATAGTGTGGCCATAAGATGGGTCTGCCTGGAGGCCTCCTGCATGTGCTCTTGTCCAGAGAAGTGGGTCCTGAAGGGCTTCTGACTCATAGCACTAACCCCTTGCTGTGTGTTTATAATTAAGAAACAGAAACAAAGTGCGTAACTGGATTCAGGACCTTGGTGATTGGAGACCAGTTGAGGTTCACTGTGACGCATCTAGTCTATGGGGGAGCACAGGAGGGCTCAGCGCCCCCAAGTGACCGGGGTGTTGGGGGCCCCTGAGGACACTTTGGAATTCCAGTAGCATGTTTCCTGATAAGGAACCGAAGACACATATCTTGCCTGGAACATGATCAACTGTGTCCCCTGGAAGTGTGCTAGGCACGTCACTGCGTGATGTGATGCTCTGTCACTAGCTGTTTTGCAAAGGTCACTACCATGTATTTGTCTTTATTACCTAAGTAGAGCATCTATTGTAAGCTACTGAAAATTATTTGAGGGCACAGATTCTGGGGGGAACCTGCTCTGGGATTCATTTAGATACACCTGTGGGGACAGAGTACCTGGAGGAGTGAGCACCTCTCAATCTAGGGGTTGTGAGTTGGAGCCCCACGTTGGGTGTAGAGAAGACTGAATAAACTCTTACAAAAAAAAAAAAAAGACTGTGAGGAAATGCTGAAGGAGAGAAGTTCTGTTACGTTTTCCCGCCCACTGTGCCCGGGTGTCACCAGGCTGTCTGGCGGGGGGGGGGGGGGGTGGGGAAGCACCTGTTCTTGACCGTGACCCAGTCGCCTGGGGGGGGGGCACTATTAGATGCTGCTTTCCGATTTTGAGTTTTATTTAAAACGACACACCGCCTTTCTGGTGGTCCTGCCAAGGAGCTCACTTTGCCGGCCCAGAGGAAGCAGTGCCAGCCAGCGCTTGGCAGGGCTTTGACCTGGTGCCGTGTTCCAGGCTCTGGAACAGCCCCGCGGGGTTGGCCTGGGTGCTTCTGAAACAGCACGCTATGGGGGAGGGGGGCGTGGACTCAGAGATGCTGGTGGCTCAGGACAGGGACCTCAGGGCTGAGCGTGGCCTCCTGTTTGCCTCCGACCCTGTAACTAACTGACACTTTGTTCCTGAAGGGCCCCAGGGGTCCACGTGCGACGCTGTGCCTCTTCGTCCGTCACAGCCAAGGGGCCTCACGCGGGAGCACGAGGGGTTTGCGAGGCGGCATCTTCTCCCTCTTGGCTCCCTTCGTGTGGCCCGCGTGGTGTAGGCACACGGGTGTCTCGGGTGTCCGTGTTCTCAGGGCTGGGGCACCGCTTGCCCGCACATCTGTGCCGACGGCTGACTGGAGGACTCCTTTTCTTAGGTGACTATCCCCAGTGGGTCATGCTGCCCCCAGTGAGGCCAAGCCAGCTACCCCTCGCTTCTGGTCCTGTCATGGGTCTGGCTCCTGAGTGCTGTGTCCCTGCACAGCTCTGCCCCATGGTGTGCCCTGCAGCACGCGCTCCCAACCCTTTCTGGAGACCTCGGGCGTCAGTGCGTGCTCAGTGGACACTGTTGTTTGGGGAAGTACCCTCCCCCGTTTTTTTGGTTTTGCAAAATTTTATTAAGCAATAGTTGGAGAACTTTTATAACCTCAAATCATCAAGGACAAAAAGATTAATCTATCTCAATCATTTGGGGGCTCCTGGGTGGCTCAGGTCATCATCTCATAGTCTGAGTTCGAGCCCCATGTCAGGCTCTGTGCTGACAGCTCGGAGCCTGGAGCTGCTTTGGATTCTGTGTCTCCTGCTCTCCCTGCCCCTCACCCACTCACACTTTGTGTATCTCTCTCTCTCTCTCTCTCTCAAAAATAAATAAGCATTAATTTTTTTTAAAAAAACAGAATAATTTGAACAAATGACATCATTTTGATGGGGAAGTACTGTCTAAGCCACTGTCACCTACCTAATCCTGGCTGAGCATTGTCAAGGCCAACAAATGGTGGACTGAAATGTCGTTCAGTTTCCATGTAAAAGTGTGGGATCTTGGCTTCTCCTGAGGCGGCTCCCCCATGCAGCACAGACCTCCCAGGAAGCCAGACCAGTTGGTCCGGACAGACAGGCTCCGCGTTCCTGTAGGGCCAGCCCGAGACCCGCTAGCAGCAGGGCGCACGTGCTGGGTGCTAGCCAGTCCCCTGGGGCAGGGGGAGCGAGCGTGTCAGGTAGGAGGCCGTGTGGGGTCTTCCCGTCAGCGCGGGCTTTGCGGGAAGTGTTTGACTTGTGCGTTGTGTAGCTCAAAGCGTTGCTGTGTATGTTGCTGCACAAGTGTCTCTGCGGTCCCCCACTGTCCAGGTCGTCTGGGTGACCCGGTCGCTGTGCTTGCACAGCCGGTCGGGAGCGTGGGAGGCCTGGAGGGTGCGGCGTCCCTGGTTTGTGTCCAGCCTGCCTTGCATCCCCCGCCCGGGAGGTCCCCATCTCCAGAGGGCCCTTCACGGTTTGCTAGTCCTCTGTGCTCCAGATGGTAATGAATTTAAAATGGACCAAAAGCTGGAGGGATAGGGGTGGACAGGGACTGGGGCAGGAGCAGGAATTGGGGTGAGCGGGGGCCAAGTTTCTCCTGCCTCTGCGTTTCTCAGCTTGCCCTGCTCAGGCGTCTGCCAGCAGTGTGAAGAGGTAGCCCCCTCAGGACGCCGTCCCAGGGAGCACAGCCGGGGCTGTGGTCTCTCCCTGGGGCCCCTGGGGGGCCCCTCCCGGTCCACAGACGTGCAAGGCCTTGCTGGGACCCCGGGGGAAGCACACTTACTTGCGTGTGTCCTGCCAGTGTGCCCGCGCCCACATCACTTAGCTCTTCTTTCAGAGACTAGACCCACGATTCTCCACCCCGGGTTTAGAACTCGGATTCACTGGGGGCTTTACCTGTTTCAAGATGTCCTCAGATTCTCCATAAACAATTTAATTGTATTCATTTGCTCAACACATAGAGTGCCATGTCGTCCCTTTCTGGTCATGTTTGGGAGTAAGCCCTGTATCCTGGCCAGCATGAGGGTTGCTGCTCAGGCCTGTCCTGCACGTCCCTGGAGGGAGGACTGCGGCCTGGGGCTGGCACCCAGCTTGGGGCGACTTGGAACCGTCAGCTCACCCTGCGCTGCAGGCCCCTCGCTCCCCCCTCGTAGATGCTCATTTCCTCGTCTGTGAAGTGGGAGGCATCTGCACCACAGGACTCTGTGTCATTTTCACCTTGACATTCAGAGGATGTTACCGGGCTCGGGCTTAGAAAAGGGCACTGTAAAAATTTATTTTTTTTTAACTTTTAAAAAATGGTTTTATTTATTTTTGAGAGAGAGAGAGAGAGCGCGTGAGCAGGGGAGGGTCAGAGAGAGAGGGAGACACAGAATCCGAAGTAGGCTCCAGGCTCTGAGCTGTCAGCACAGAGCCCGACGTGGGGCTTGAGGCCATGAACCATGAGATCATGACCTGAGCTGAAGTCAGATGCTCAACCGTCTGAGCCACCCAGGTGACCCAACACTGTAAAAATTTAAAATCGTGTCTTATTCTTGCTGAGCATAAAGGACGAAGGCACAGACGTGCCTCAGCCAGAGGCCAGAGGCCAGAGGCCTGGCTGACCTGCTGCCAGCAGGCACGCTCTGCTGGTCTCCACACGCATCAGCCAGAGGGGCTGGCATCTCCCGTGTCCGTGGAAGGAGTGCAGGCTGCACAGGGTCCAGCAGGTGGGGTCAGGCTCTCCGTGATGCTGGCGGGGAACAGTGACATCCAGAGCCGCCCCAGGGCCCTGGGAGCCCATGCGTCTTTGAAACACTCAGATTTTCATCCAGGGGACAGCGGTCCCATGTCCCTGCAGGGTGTGTGATGGAGGCGGGGCCTGGGTGGTGGCCTCGCCAGGCCCCCTTTGTTCCTGGGCTCTGTCCTCATGCCTTGTGGCTCAGAAATTCTTTATGTTGTAAATATGGAGAAGTCCAAAAATCTTTTGTCTGTATAATAGGTATGTCTGTTCATAAAACATTTACCTACTAATTCTACTTAAAAGCAGAAGATGATAAGCCCATTGCATAACACGGCTTTACTAAAAACATTTTCCGAAGCAAAATTTTGGTTAAGGTAAGCAAAGGAACTGTGTAGTTGGAATGGGGAAGAATACTGGAATAGTTTTTGACTTAATTTTGGAGATACCTTTTGAGACGATGCGCTGGGTGCTGAGGGTCAGCAGGTGGCCCGGACGGGCCTGCAGAGCCCCTGCCCTCCTCCACTGAGGCCGCATCTGCCTGTGCTTGGTGTCGCGGCCGCGCATTGGTGACGGGGGCGCTGGGTCTGTGCCGACGTCCTGCACATCATCCTGTCTGAGAGTCTGTCCCTGCTCTGCGGCCGTCCGTCCATCAGGGGAGCCTGAAAGCCGGCGGCTCACGTTGGGGAGTCTGCCCAGAGTCTAGTCTTTGACTGGTGCAGAGAGCATTGCATTGGCAGTAAAGTAGTTGAGGTGTTTCCCTCGTGATGGCGGTCTTGTTTTGGTCTTTTCCACAAACGACCTGCCAGGCAGCACACCAGGGTGACGCGAGTCCGCACGCCAGTCTCTCTTGCACACACAATCGGTGCTCCCTGCAGAAGTCCGTGAGCTGGAGACCGCTGCTTGGTGCCCCCGAGGAAGTGCTTCCCTCACGCCTCTCTGTCGAGTAGGGTACTAAAAAATCCAGAAGTACAGAGACTTGGGATTTACTGAAATTAATCATTATTGCTTTATCCTGGAAGGTCTTCAGCAAATTTAGACCATCTGCTTTGCGTCACCAGTGCAAATGTTATTACCCCAGCTAAAAATGCAGTGTTCTTACGGGGAGCATTTCCAGAGAGCCTCAGGAGGTCCGTAGGGGTCCTCGGAAGGAGCTGGCTGATGCCGTTTGGTCTGTGGGAGAACACATAGCGGACCAAACCACGTCCGCCCATGTTTATCCAGAACTGGACATTTTGCAGCCTTAGGGGAGTCTCAGTGTTTGTTTTCTTCCTGCAGTGTTCGCGTCAGAGGGCCCCCGACTCCATGGGCCTCAGTGCTGAGCCCCTGTGGGGCTCTCGTGGAATCCCCAACCTCTGCTGCCTCGAAAGGAGGCTGTGCCTCTGTCCTTGGGTATGGGCTTGTGGGTCTGGGCGGCTCTTCTCCCTGGCCCGGACTTTGCCTTCAGCTGGTCGGGAGCCTGGGGAGCGCACTGCAGCTGGGCCCTGCCCTTCCCCGGCACCCCTGCAGGCCCCTGGCTGGCCCTGCCTTGGAGCCCGCCCACACCTGCTGTCCTCACTGGCTTCTCTTGACTCTCTCAGATTCCCTAGGCCGCGTGCTTAACTCTTCTGCTCACTTTCATCTTATCTTTTAGGTCAACCTGGTCATCCGATTAAAAAAAAATTGTCTTTGTTTTTCTAAATCTTGGGGATATTTAAAGATGATGTGGATTGCAGTAACTTAAAATATATCATGTATTGCCAGTTAGGGGAAATTTTTTAAATTAGGAAGTTCTGTGTGCTCAACTTATATCAGCCTCCCCGAAAATTCCTCTCTCTGACTTGGCTGCGACGAGGCCGTGGAGCAGACTTTCTTCCATGGGCGCTGGAGCCGATGCGCCCGGGCCGGGAAGGACGTCTCTGGACCTGTATTTCAGCACCGCAGTGTATTTTTAACTTTTTAGGCCAGTAATGATGACCTGTGATCTAAAATCCTGTACATGTCTTTAAAGTATGATTTCCATGTAGGATATGATCTTTTCCAGGTTTTATTGAGATGAGGAGGAAAAAAGACTCTCTCCTGCCAGAGGCATATTTGCATTAGGAAGAGTTTGTTGGTTGTTGAGCGAGGCGCGGCCCGCCTGGCGGGGTCGAGGCCCTCTGTCCTCCTCCACCTCGAGGCCCGGCTGGGGCTGCAGTCTGACTGTGTGGCCGCCTCGCTGGCTGGGCTACGTGCGTGGCCGACGTGGGGACGCAGTGCCGCGGCGTGGCGGAGCGCCCTGCCGAGTCACCGGCACTGTCGGACATGCATAATCAGTGCTGTGGGCCAGGACCCACTTCCATTTTTGACAAATGGTAGTTTGAGTGTGGCTTATTTGTAGCCCTTGGAATTAAATCTGTCTCCATTAAAGAACTTTCTTTGTGATTCCTTTTAGGCATCAATTTTTTTTATACAAATAAAATGGTACTTCTCGCTGGCGTATGTCCTTCTATTGAGTGAATGTATAGCATCTGTTGGTACAAGATGCCATGGTCTCCAGGGGGAGAATGTATCGCCGGGAGCACTTGTTGAGTGCCAGACCAGGGGGTGGCCCGAGAGGGGGTGGACAGGCTCCTGCGTCACAAGAGGGCTGTGGGTCAGGAGCCCAGGGAGGCAGGCATGGGGCTCTGACTCCATGGCTGCTCGGGGGCCAAGGGCCGGAGGGAGGGCCTTCCAGAACGCGGGCTTGGGAAGCAGGGCAAGCAGATCCTGAGGCATGGTCCCTCCAGAGACGTGGCGTCCCAATGGAGACAGGAGTCACAGGGAGAAGGGGAAGGTTGGAGATGCTGTGGTTTGGTCATGGTGGCTCTGAGGTGCCCGTGGGGAAAGGGACCATTGCAAGGAGCGTCCAGGGTTTGTGAGACCATTCAGGACGGGATGTTGAGACCTGGGGCCCCCCACGTGTGCAGGTGTGTGCGTGCCCATGCGCACAGGGAGACGGGGCAGGAGAAAAGAAGCAAGATTTGTCTGTGAGCAGAACAAACCATCAGACGTTTCCTAGTATAACAGCCATCTTCAGCAGGCAGATTTGGTTGTTTTCCTTTAAGAAATTAATAGAAACATATAGAAGTAGTTTTCTCCTACCACCATAGATCCTTTGAATGGATAATGTGCAGGAATTGTAGGTCATTTTCCTGTTTTGGGAACGGAGGTGCCGGTGTTCGAATCTGTATGTTGTTACATGTGTAAACCTCATCGTAAGTGCAGCTCCCCCGTCTTCATGTTCTCTCCCCTGTGCAGTGTTAAGGTTTCCAGCTGTCTCAAGAGGCAAGAGCAATGTTATGTTTTAGACTGAAGCCTACTCCTGAGGATCCAAAAAGTCAAGTTTAATTTCCAAATATTTGTGGTGAGGCCTTAGTTTGAAACCCTATTTAGTAATTGTTTTTGTTTGTTTCATCTCGAAACAGGCCTTTGTCAGCCACGCTGCCCAGCCTCTTGTAAAGTTGGCTTCCTCCCGGGGTGGGGGGCACAAGGGCTGGGCTCCACACGACAGAGCAGGTGAGCCCGAAGATCAGAAGGTTCCCCAGGCCTCTCCTGGGCTGCAGGAGAGCGGAGCGAGTTCTGGACAGAGCTCCGTAACACCCTCTGGGGGCGTCCCTTTGCTCACTCAGGTGACACATCTATGTGTCACCATGAACAGTTCTTAGTTTCCCAGACCTTATGGGTGAAGTGACATTCTGCCTCTCTTTCCCGTGCTCCCCGCAGGTGCTGGGGGTGGTGCACGAGGAGCAGGCAAGGCGGGGTCCGCGTGGAGCAGGTGGGGGGGTCCCGGGGGAAGGGCTTTTGGGGATGGATGTGGGCTCACGCCTGTAGGTGCTTTGGAATAATTGTCTAGCAGTTCTTCAGAGTTGATCCTGAAGCCTCTTATTTACTTGGTTGTATCAGACTCCAGCTTTGTCAGCTCTGAGGCCTGGGAGGAAGGAGTAAATTGGTACTAAAAGGCCTTTGCTAACGGCAGAGGGTCACTTGTTTATCTCAGGGGACAGGAGAGCCCGCCAGTGGAGATGAGGTGCAGGGCCACTCTCAAGGGTGTCTTCTCGCTTAGATCATGGAGTTGGCTAAAATTTATTTCCAGTGCCACCCCTCCCTCCCCAACTCCACGTTCAGAAAACAGCCTTATGGGAGGTTTGTGTTCCAGGAGTCGGGCATTAAGTGGTGCGGGTAGGCCCTGGGCACGGGGCTGTTGGTGACGGCGATGACAAGTTGGCAGTGGTGTGGGGTGACTGCTGACAGCCGGTCCTCCAGGCCTGCGGAGCGCAGCCTGCGGGCGGGTCCTCGGTGCCCCTCGTCAGGGCCTCCGCCTGCGCCTCACCCCTCCCTGCCGGCTAGAAAACAGGCCGAGAGGGCCATTGTGAGGTTCTCAAAGAGGAAACCAACATTGTTTTTCTGGTCTTCCTGTTCCACCTGTTGTAAAAACTACAATAAAACATGAAAACGGGGGAGATCCAGCCTAAATCCGCCACGCGGGTCACGAGCGTGATCACTGTCCTTCAGGAGGAGCAGGCAGCCCTCCTCACAGAGTCCCGTAGCGAAGGGTGCTGAAGCCTTGGACGAAGTTTTCTCTCCACCCCTGTCCGTTTTCGCTTGGTTTATCTGGAAGCTCGTTTATTAGTGGCATGAGCGTTTGAGGCTGGCACAGCCTGGGTGACTTGGCGTGTTTATCGTTGCGAAGTGACCTTCCTCTAGTGATACTCTTTTCTCTGCAGCATACCTTGTTCGATAGTAAACTGGCTGTTCTCTTTTGACTGGTAGTCACATGCATCCTTTTCCATTTGTTTCAGTTTAAAGTTTTTCAAAAATTTTTTTAAATTTATTATTGAGACACAGAGAAGCAGAGCATGAGCAGGGGAGGGGCAGAGAGAGAGGAAGACACAGAATCTGAAGCAGCTCCAGGCTCTGAGCTGTCAGTACAGAGCCCAATGTGGGGCTCAAACCCACGAATCATGAGATTACAACCTGAGCCGAAGTTGGATGCTTAACCAACTGAGCCCCCTAGGCGTGCCCCCCCGCCCCCATTTTTTAAAGTTTAAACAACTTGTCTTTATTTTTAAAAGTTTATTTACTGGGGCACCTGGATGGCTCAGTCAGTTGAGTGTCCAACTTCGGCTCAGGTCATGATCTCATGGTTCATGGGGTTGAGCCCCACATCGGGCTCTGTGCTGACAGCTTGGAACCTGGAGCTGCTTCCGATTCTGTGTCTCCCTCTCTCTGCCCCTCCCCTGCTCACACTCGTTCTTAAACACAAATAATAAACATTAAAAAAGTTTACTTATTTTGAGAGAGGAAGAGTGAGCGGGGAAGGAGCAGAAAGAGAGGAAGAGAGAGAATCCCAAGCAAGCTCCAGGCTCTCAGTGCAGAGCCTGACATGGGGCTTGAACCCACAAATGAGAGGACCTGAGCTGAGATAAGGGTGCGGGGTCTCACCGGCTGAGCCAGCAAGGCACTCCTGTTTGTCTGTAGTTAGCGAGGGTTTCATGTAGGCCACCTTGTGGGAGTTGGCTTTGCCTTTTAAAGAAATCCAAGTGACAATCCTTCCCTTTTAATGAGTGTGTAGACCACTTACACTTAGTGTGATTCTCGTCGTGATGAGGCTACATGTCCTGTCCGGCACCACTTTCATAGCACAGGTATCTTAAAATGGTAGCCTTCCGTGTTTCCTCACCAGCCTGTCTGCAACTGTTTGCTTACACTTTACTTTTATATAGCAATAAACTCCATACTTGGTTGCTCTTGTTTGTGTTTAAACAAGAGGCCAGTCTACAAAAGGAAAGTCTGATGTGTTTGCTATGTCATTGCCACTTTGGTGCTCTGCACTTCTAGTGAAGGCTCCTGTTTCCATCCAGTGTCTTCTCCCTCCAGCTGAAGGACCCCCACCAACATTTCTTATAGCGCAGTTCTGCTTCTGATAGGCCCTTTAAGATTCTGTATGTCTGGAAAAGTCTTTTTTTTTTTTTTTTTAAACTTTCGAGACATGGAGACAGAGCATGAGTTGGGGAGGGGCAGAGAGAGAGCCGGGGACACAGAATCCAAAGTAGCTCCAGGCTCTGAGCTGTCAGCACAGAACCCTACGCGGGGCTCGGACCCACGAATCATGAGCTCATGACCTGAACCGAAGTCGGATGCTGAACCAACCGACTAAACCACCCAGGCGCCCCTGGAAAAGCCTTTATTTCCACCTTGTGTGTGTGTGTGCGTGCGTGTGTGTGAAATCCCCATTGAGAGAGCTCGCCGTCCTTGCATCGAGCGACCCAGGGTGGTGTGACTGTCCCCACCACCTGTGTTTTCCGAGCAATTTTCAGCAAGTGTTGAACTCGAGGGGACATTACCTCCCTCTGACCTTGTGCTCGCCGAGGCCCGCTGCAGGGCCCGCGGCCCTGCTGTCTCTGCCTCAGCTGCCTTTCCGACTTGGCGGCTCTGCAGCGTCCGCGCTCTCTGCTCGGGGCTCGTGGGGGGCCTCGGAGGTTTAGGGTTTCTGTCAGAATCGGAACTCTGCGCTTTATTTCTTCAAACAGCCTCTGACCCTCGCCCCCGTGGGGCCGCACGCCTCTGCTGCAGCTGGTCTGCCCGGGCGGCGCTCCTCTCCCCAGGCCTAGCCCGGCTCTAGTTTCGGGTTGGGTTGTTTTTAACTTTATTTTGAGAGCGTGCGAACTAGCCGAGGAGGGGGAGGAGAGGAGGAGAGAGAATCCCAAGCAGGGTCCTCACTGACAGCACGGAGAGGCCCCCCCCCCCCCCAGGGGCCCGGTCCCAGGAACCAGGAGATCGTGATCTGGGCTGGAATCTAGAGCCAGGCACTTAACCGCCTGAGCCCCCGAGGCGCCCCGCGGGCTAACAGGTTTGAAGTCTGGGGAGCCTGGATGCATATTCCCTGACTGATGTCTGCATCTGCTGATTTTGCCATCTGTGTCGGCTCCGGGTTGGTTTCACTCCATTAGTCTGTCTTATTATGTGTTGTATTTTCTTAATTACACGCCTGGGGGTATTTTTTTGATACACTTTTTATTTTGGAAGACTTTCGGATTTTTGGAAAAGTTATAAAGATGATAGAGAATTCCTGTGTCCCTCCCTCCCAGCCTCCTCTGGTTGCTAGCATGTTCCGTCCCCGCGACACGTCCTTAAAACTCAGCCCGCGCCCGCGGGTGCGGCTGTCTCCTCCATTCCCACCTGGCGCCCCTTCTCTGTCCCGGCGCCGCAGCCGGCACATGTCATCGTCCTGTGTCCTCGTCGTCCTTGGTTTCCTCTGGCTGGGATCGGTTCTCAGTCTCTTCTGGTCATTGTGACCTTGACAGTTTGAGTTCCAGCCTGTGTTTTGTAGGATGTCCTCTCTTTCTTTGGGTTTGTCTGATGTTTTCTTGTAGACCGGGGCTTTGGTTTTGGGGAGAGAAGACCACAGAGGGGCGTGTCTTCTCCTCCTGTCCGGCCTGGGAGAGCATGCTGTCACGGTGGCCTGTGGGAGCTAGCCTCGGCCGCCTGGTCACCAGGCGACTGCCAGGTTCCTGCCCAGTGCAGTCCTGGCGCCCTGCGTCCCCTTCCTTGAGAGCAGACCTGGAGCCCTGTGCACGTGCAGGCAGAGGAGTGCATGTCCTTTTGGGGAAAGTGTGTGTCTTCTCCCCACCTCTTTGTTTCTCTAGTCATTTGTTTACGTCACCATGAATTTACGCGTATTTATTTTGTGCTGTCCTTTTTATTTTTGCTCAGATGTCCCTGCTTCCACGTCTGGGAGGGCCTGGGCACCAGTCGTTGAGCTTTGCCTCGTTGGGTGCTGCGCGGCCCTGTGTTCCTGGAAATCTTCCTGAGCTGTGTCCTAGGATCCAGTTAGCTCTTGGGAGCGGTTTGCTCCTTACAGGACTTGCGTTAGGATCTGTGAGGCAGGCGGGGCCTTGCTCAGCGCGGGGGTAGACGGCCCCCCGACCCCCGGACCTCTGCTGCTCCCTGGCCGTTGGAGGCCAGCAGACACCCCTTCTCCGTGTGGGGTTCCCCGCCTGCCAGTAGTGGGCTCTTGCCCACTCGCCACGCACCACGGGGACCTCCGCAGGCCTCCGGGCAGGGCGGCGCTTCGGGTCTGAATGGTTCCAGGTGACACCCACACGGAGCATTCTGGCCTTTCGGTCCTCTCGCGGGTGTCTTGTGAGCTCTGCTGGTCCAGGAGACGGGCAGGCGCAGCAGAGACCGCTGCCACTCTGTTTCATGTAATTTTTACAAAATATTGTTTCATTTTATAACATTAAAAAGTGACTCGAGGAGCGGGGAACTGGGGAACCTGCCCCCGAGAGCAGCGGGCAGCCTGGGCTGGAGCGGGCTGTCACACTGCAGCCAGGCCTGTGAGTCTTTTGGAGTTGGGTCGCTTTACTGTGGTGACCTGTGAGGGTAACATTAAGGGAGGCCTACTGAAGGGCATACAGCAACTCTGCACTTTTTTAGTAAGTTCAAAATATTTTTTAAAAAAAGTTTTCTTTCAAAGAAGCTGGTAGGTGAGTGCAGTCTTTTTGTTTCTCCAGCTGGGTGTTTAAGACCATTCCACAAGCTGAGCTCTGTCTTAACAGAAGTGCCTTGCGCTCACCCCTCCCCCGGTCACCGTGGCCGGCAGGGGCGGGGGGGGGGGGGGGGCCCGCTGTGTTTACATTCCACCTGCATTACTCAGCAGAGCCGCTGGGTTTCTTTTAACTTGGTGTCGTGCCCCAGAAATCTCTCTCCTGGACACCGTTCCCCAGCGCCCCCCCCCGCGCCCCCCCCCCCGCCCCCTCGCAGCTCTCCCTGGCTCTCCCTGCCCGTCTGCCTGGGCCCTTCTCTGCCCTCCGGGACTGCATGGGCTGCGCCCGCGGGGGGGGGGGGCTCTGTGAGACGCCGCGTGCGCACAGTCGTCAGCCCTTCCTGCCTGCGTCCTCGGGGCGATGCGGGCGTCTGTCTCTGCTGGGGCCCACGGCCGCCCGTGGCTAGGTGCCTGCAGCCCGGCCAGCGACGGAATGGAGTCCTCGCCTCAGGCTTCCATTTGATGAGCTCGCTGTTTGAAAGAAGTCCTTGTATTTCTGAGATGACTGCGGTTCCTGCTCTGGCTCGCTGAAATCTGGGCTTGTCAGGGCCGCGCTTTCTTAAGTAGGAACGTTGGTGACTTGTGAAAGTACCTGCTCTTTCCACCTTCCACAAGGTGAGAGGTGATTTCACTGGGTCAGAACTCGCACATCTGTCATCACTTGTGTCCTGCAGGCTCCTTTTGGAAACACCGTTCCCTAGCTGGTGTGACCGGCGCGTGCCCAGCCCCCGCCCCCGCCCCTGCCCTGCAGGCTCCTTCCGGGGAGGACTGGGAGGCAGGGGGGGAGGCAGGGGAGCGTGGGGGAGGGCCGTGCGCAGAGAGCCTGCCTCGTGGCCTTGTGGCCCTACGCCGCCGCCTGGCTTCTGAAAGCGTGATTTTCTGCAAGAATCCATCGTGACGTTCGGTTACTATGTTCATAGAAAACCTTGCAGTGGGGATTGTTATTTCTCGGCCCACATTAAAAGCAGATAAATTGTTCATCTGAAGTTCGGTGGTTTTTAATCAGTAAGGACTTTGTTTAAAAACTTAAAATCTGAGGAGCCCTGGCACCCCTTTGTTTCTGACACAGGCAAATATGACCAAGCCATTTATTTTCCGTAACTTTGTAAACTTTTTTTTTTTAAGTTTATTTTGAGAGAGGGAGAGAGAGAGCACAAGCAGGGGAGGGACAGTGGAAGAGAGAGAATCCCAAGCAGGCTCTGCACTGTCAGTGCGGGGCTCGAACCCATGAACTGTGAGATCCTGACCTGAGTTCACACCAAGAGTCAGACACTTAACCGACAGCCACCCATGTACCCCCCCCACCCCCCTGTTCCTTAACTTTTTAAAGCCAATTGGGAGAGCTTAGAGGCCCTTCTCTCCTTTATGGGATTTGCTAAAATACTCAGTTGCTGACCCTCTCAGGTTTGTTGTAGAGGTTTGGGGACCCTGGGGTAATTAGTTCATGGCCTGGCAGTACTGAGAATGGGTGAAAAGGACCTGTGCTGGAGACAGCTTGCTGTCCCCTGTTCCCCAGGGATGCCTCTGGGCTGTGATCCTTCCTACACAAGCCCTTGTGCGACTGGCTGGAGGGAAGGTCCCCCAGAAGGCAGCCTCCCGGTCCCCTGGGGGCAGGCTCTTCACTTGGCCACATCCCGCTAGCACCTCCCGCTGCTTTGGGAGCTTTCTCTTACCAAAAATGAAGAGTGCCGAATAGGATTGTTTTCTTTCAAAGGCTGTGGCTGGCGGGCTGTTCTAAAGTGAGTTTATATTCTGAAGGCTTTGAAAGTGCTCGAGTAAAGAAGGAGAACACAGTCCTTTGATCATAGTTATCCTTGGGAGCGGTGCCTCTGGCTTCTCCCTTCTCTCTCACTGGGGCTCAGGAGGCTGCAAAGAGCATCTCACGGCCCAGGCTTGGGGACACGTGGCGCCTCTAGGCTCTTGTGCCTCTGCTCCGTGCGGCGACAGAGGAAGAGGTGGTGGCTGTGACTTGCAGTTTTCTGGGTTGGGGGGCAGTTGGTTGGACAGGTGGTGACGTTATGGCCAGAAGCCAAGGGCCCCCTGAGTGGGATGGCCTCTGTTGTGTTGCAGCCTGTGTGGCAGATCAGAAAGTCCTCTGTCCTCGTGTGTGAGCAAGCTGTCCACTCACGTGTTCCGGCTGTAAACCCCGGGAGATCCGTTCTTAGCCGTGGGAACGGGGAAGTTTTGGAACCTTCTCTTGAAATTTGTTTTCAACAAAGTTCTAGCAAAATAACCTCAGAAAAATGTTGTTTGTAAGGTAGCCTATAAACCAGTTAGTATTTTCTCAAATAACCTGGTTAGAAAATAATGAAGAGGGGAGTGCAGGGGGCTCAGTAGGTTAAGCGTCCGGCTCTTGCTCAGGTCATGATCTCACAGTTCGTGGGATTGAGCTCCACCTCGGGCTCTGTGCTGACAGCTTGGAGCCTGCTAGGGATATTCTCATTCATTCATATTCTCATTCTCATTCTTTCTCTCTCTCTCTCTCTCTCTCCCTCTGTCTCTCTCTCTCCCTCTCTCTCTCTCTCTCTCTCTCTCTCTCCCCCCTCCCTCCCCCCCCCTCAAATAAATATGAAAAAAAGAATGAAGAGAATAAAAAGTTACAAATGCCATAAAATATCTATTTTGTTGGTCGAGTAGTTGGGAATAAATCGCATCTCTGAAGGCAGAGTTGGAAGAACTTTGACGCTTTGGCCTGGCCGTCCCTCCCCCTCTCGTGCTGGCGGCCGGCGGCTCTGTCCCGGCCAGGGCTCTCGAGGGCACGCTCTTCCCGCAGGCTGCACGCCACCTCCTCCGGGAAGCTCTCCCCCCACGTCGGGGCGCTGCCGGGATCGCCAACGGCGAGGCCCCTACGCCCGGGCGCACCTGCCGGCCCGGCTCACCCACCTGCCGTGGCTCTGGCTGCCGGTCGCGAGCCGTGCTTTCCGTAGTTAGGAAGTGGAAGCGGCTGTGAAGTGTCAGGCCAGAGGCCACCTGATTGCGGTGACAGGAAGCAAAACATCATTTCCTCTGCCTTTCTAATTTGAAGACTTTTCTTGGTGTTTCCCGCAGTTTTGTTGAGATGCCGCTGACTGGTAACGGTGCAGACATTCAAGGTGTGCGGGGCAGCGGTCAGGTGGCCCCGCGCCCATCACCTCACGCAGCCACCGTTGTCTTCTCATGGTGAGACCTTGTAAGACCTACTCCGTCTTTCTACAGTGAATATTTTTGTCCTCCCCTCACCGCCACCCCGGTCACGCCCGTCTGCGCCAGTGCCGTATTGGATCTGGTCGGGCACTGCTCTCACTGTCCGCCCCTGATCCCTGGAGTTCGGTTTGCGCCAGTGTTTTTCCGTGTCGGTGTGTGGGGACAGGTGCTGTGGGATGCATCTCAGCTGTGGTTTGATACCGAGGAGCCTGACTCATGCCTTAATCTCACCGGCTCAGGACAGCTTCAGAGCAAGTGGCTGCCTGCACGTGAGGCGGGGAACATGCCACCGGACACGTCAGCCTTCTTCCTGGGCTGTGCCTCCATCCGTCCGTCCGTCCGTCCGTCCGTCCCAGAACTCTGGAAGGCCGGGCATGCGTAGCTCCACACGCCCCGCACAGGCTGTCTCTGGTCTTGGCGGGAGCAGTGCCTCGGTCCCTTCCCTGAGTGCTCCGGGACCCCTGGATTGAGGGTGGGATCTGGGACAGCTGGGCTTCTCAGGGACGCCCTGAGTGACGTCACTCTTTCCTGACCCAGGATTTGGGACAGAGAGGGGACCATTTAGAGTCTTTTTGTTTTTTGTTTATTTAATTTATTTTCTAAATTTATGTCTAAGTTAGTTAGCATAGAGTGCAACAGTGACTTCAGGAGTAGATTCCTGAATGCCCCTCACCCACATAGCCCACAACCCCTCCAAGAACCCTGTTTGTTCTTCATATTTAAGAGGCTCCTATGTTTTGTCCCCTCCCTGTTTTTATATTATTTTTGCTTCCTTTCCCTTACGTTCATCTGTATCTTCCTCATATGAGTGAAGTCCTATGATATTTGTCTTTCTCTGACTAATTTCACTTAGCATGGTACTTTGCAGATCCATCCATGTAGTTGCAAATGGCAGGACTTGATTCTTTTTGATTGCCAAGTAATACTCCAGTGTGTGTGTGTGTGTGTGTGTGTGTGTGTGTGTGCGCGCGCGCGCGCGCACGCCACATCTTTTTTATCCGTTCATCCATCGATGGACGTTTGGGCTCTTTCCATGCTTTGGCTGTTGTCGATAGTGCCGCTATAAACAGTGGGGTGCCTGTGCCCCTTCGAAGCCGCACACCTGTATCCCCTGGATAAGTACATAGTAGTGCAGTTGCTGGGTCGTAGGGCCGTTCTCTGTTTAACTTTGTGAGGCGCCTCCACACCGTTGTCCAGAGTGTCCGCACCAGTTTGCGTTCCCACCAGCAGTGCAAGCGGGTCCCGTTTCTGCACAGCCGCGCCAGCATCCGTGGTTGCCTGAGGTGTTGACGTGGGCCGTTCTGATGGGTGTGCGGTGGTGTCTCAGTGTGGCTTTGGTTTGTATTTCCCTGATGAGTGACGTTCAGGATCTTTTCATGTGTCGGTTGGCCATCTGGATGTCTTCTTTGGAGAAGTGTCTATTCGTGTCTTTTGCCCATTTCTTCACTGGATTATTTGTTTTTGGGGTGTTGAGTTTGGTAAGTTCTTTATAGGTTTTGGATACTAACCTTTGATCTGACATTTGTAAATATCTTCTCCCATTCCGTCAGTTGCCTTTTAGGTTTTGCTGATTGTTT
>NC_043715.1:572668-615320 GCF_006229205.1 Suricata suricatta
GACGTGTTGAATAAGAAGCTGCTGTGGCCAAGGTCAGAGAGGTTCTTGCCTGCTTTCTCCTCGAGGATTTTGGTGGCTTCCTGTCTCACATTAGGTCTTTCATCCATTTTGAGTTTATTTTTGTGTGTGGTGTAAGAATGTGATCCAGGTTCATTTTTCTGCATGTCTCTGCCCAGTTTTCCCAACACCACTTGTTGAAGAGACTGTCTTTATTCCACTGGATACTCTTCCCTGCTTTGTCAAAGATGAGTTGGCCACACATTTGTGGGTTCCTTTGTTCTGAGTGTCTGTTCGTGTGCCACCATTTAGATTCTTTATCTTGCCATTTGCTTTCAGTGGAGTGGCTCCTTCATTGGGAGCTGAGGTGGACAGACACAGAGCATGGGAAACTCCTGTATGGTGCTAGTGGGTGTGAAATACAGTCACCTTCCTGCCTGGGTATATGGACACTAATGGGAAAGGAGTGGGGGTGGGGCTGGGCACGGAGGCAGCTCTCCAGGTCTGTGGGATCCCCATGTGTGCACATTTGATGCCATTGAACCTGGTTCCAGTTCTTTGCTTTCATCTGAGTGACCATCCGCTTGCTGCATCTTGAATCCACAGAGCCACCATGACCACCCCTGGGGTCTCCATTGTGGCCGCCAGGCTCTGGCTGTTCCTGGTGCGGCCTCGTTCCAGGGTGGCCTCACGGCCCTCTCGGTGCAGGCACGGGTGCCCACAACGTGTGAGCACGGGCTGTTGGTAGCTCCCTAGCGGAGCACGGGGGCCACAGCCAGGAAGAAGCTTTTGGCTTTCCTCAGGAATCTTTTTTTTTTTTTTTAATGTCTTTATTTTATTTTGGGGAGGGGGCACAGGGGGGGGGGGAGACACAGTATCTGAAGCAGCTCCAGGCTCTGAGGTGTCAGCATAGAGCCTGACGCAGGGCTTGAACCCATGGACTGTGAGATTGTAACCTGAAGTCTGACGTTAACCAACTGAGCCACTCAGGCGCCCCTTGTCTTGCCTTAGGAATCTTAAATCTCATCACTCTTGCAACCGTTATCCATGAAATAATTGCTTCCGTTTGTGGCTCCTCCCTGTTTGTATTCTAGATAACCTTGGTCTCCATATCTGTCTCTCACCTTATCCAGCACCACAGCATCTTTTCTGCCATCCAGTGTAGGTACATATTTCCAGGTGGCGGGGGGCCGCTGGTCTTACTCGTTGAGCAGCTGCCTGCAGACCCGAGATCCGAGAGCCGGGGGGCTGGTCTGAGCTGGAAGGGAGCTGTGGTCTCCCTGCCCCTCCAGCCGGGAGCCGCCTGGTGAGGAGTCCATAAAGGAGTGCTGATGTCCGAGCCTTTTCCAAGGTCGTTGTTGTGTATGAGTCGTGTGGGCCGTGCCCGCGCTCTGCTCTGGAAGACAGCAGGTGTATGTTCTGTGTACCTTGGGACAGACGAATCGTCTAATTTTTGCTCTTCTCCTCTAAACCGAGCAGTGGGGAAGCAGGTCAGGGCGGCAGGTCCTTGCAGTTTTATCAGTTAGGGTGCGTCCAGGCACAGAAGATCAGGGCCAGGGGCCGTGTGTCAGCGTTGACTTAGACAAAGTGTGCTCGTGCCCAGTGCTTGTGATCTGCGTGGAGAGGTTGGGGGCCTTGGCTCAGAAACTGAAGTCCCCCAAGCAGTACATTCAGTGTGACCTCAGGTTTGGCCAAAAGATACGCACCAGTGTTTCGCTGCAGACTTGGGTACTGGGGATTTGCCCTCAGTTTTCCTTCCGTGTGTCAGCATTATCTAAAAATTTTTACAATAAAAATGTACTACTGTAGTGGTTTAAAAAGAGAGATCACACTTCATTTACTTTTCTTTCTCCACACCCCTGGAGCCAAGCGTCTGGACTGCGGAGCTGGGGTCTGCTCGGAGCACGAGTCAGGCCTGAGTGGTTAGCTTGTTACATCAGGTTACTTCTAATTACTGGCTTTTAATAACTGACTGCGGTGTGGAAGTTGAAAATCCAGACAAGAAGGAGGGATGGTCATGGCGTAGGTGGCTACATAAATGGCTTTTTTTTTTTTTTCTAATTTTTTGTAGTTCTTCTTAGGTGTAGGGTGAAGACTTCAGGTAGAACAGAAGCCAAAGTGCCTGATTTCTTCCAGCTTTGGTTGGATCATCTGTGCTGTGGCCCCTGGCCTCTAATGTTTCTGATGGCTTGGAGGGAGCTGGGGGGTCAGCACGGACCTCCCTGCTTCCCTCTGCCGTCCCCAGGCCTCAGGTAATCCCCCCAGCAGAGCACGATGCTTGAAGTTCTCTCAGGCGCCGTGGGAGGGAGTTGAACAGATGTGGCCTGAGGGCCGCAGCCAAGCCTTGGCCCAGAGAGCTTGAATGGCCGCGCTGTGGTCACTGAATGAATGGCCGTCACAGGCCCATGTGGCTTTCTCCTGCCTCTGTCACATCTGCTCACGGGGCTGAGAGTGCTTCCTAAAAACTCAGTGTCTTGAGAATAGAATTCTGAAGGTCTGGTTCCAGGGGTGGCATTTCCTAGCCAGCCTGGTGGTGGGTCCTCTGTCTGCGTTTGGACGGATGAGTGCAGCTGGGTGGAAGGCCCACATCTAGGCTGTTCTTGGGGTTCCTCCTGTGTGCCTCACAGTCGGAGTCCACGTGGCTCCATCCAGGCGTGAGGTCCCCAGGTCACGGGAATTTGGCAGTCTAGTATAGCGAGTCTGGGTTCAGGTGAAGGTTTCTTCCAGAAGAGTGCTGAGGCTCTGTGTCTTGGGGTGCTGAGGACTTGTGTTTAACCCAGAAGCAGCTGTCCCGGTGCGGGCCCGTGGAGAGGGCTCCAACATGGGGCTGTGCGCTGCCCCTCGCTGTCCCCTGCTGCCCCGGTGACACCGTCTCGTAGGAGCCTGGGGGTTCGGCATGACTCTTGTCGCCATGATCGTCTCCTGCCTTTTGGCCTCTGTGCAGGACTTGGTCTTCCTTTCAGTGTTGGAAGGAGTGTCATCCCGGGCAGGCTGCATATTCCCATAACTAGACAGCCGCGTAGCCTGTTTTGTAAACTAGAGTTCTTGTCGTGATACGGCTTTCTGTTCCGGCGTACGGTTGGGGTTTTCACAGCGAGCGAGAACGCTGTCGGACTGACGGGGCGTGGGCGTTTTGGGAGTCTCTGCGGTCTTCCTTCTTGCCGTCTCTTCTCTTTGCCCACCCCTGCACTCACTCTAGGGATCAATTATTCACCATCTGCTCAGGGCTTGGGCACCGGGCCTGTGACGACCAGCGCCGGTGCGTCTGCGCAGCGAGCCTTCTTCGGAGCACATGCTGGGGAGCACTTCTGCCCGCCTCTTTATTGTCCCCAGTTGTCACTAGCCTGAGGAGTGGCTTGCTGGGCGTGGATCTCCTCATCATTGAGATCACCAGCTCACCACCAGCTCTCTCCAGCATGGTCTCCCCCCTGTCCATACCGCCACCTCCCTGCTGAAAGCACACTGATTGGAGAGCCTGTGGCTGTCAGTTCGGCAGCTCCGTCAGGTTCCCCTGTACTTTTCTCTAGCTTTTCTGCAAATGAACCTGTGTCCTTTTGGTTTTTGTCTTTAAGCAAAGACTTGTTTGGTCTTACAGAAAAATGTTGACCCCTCAGTGCCCGGGGCACCTCCCTTGGTCAGGCGGTGTCCCCAGTGTGGGTGTGCAGGGCCCCCGAGGATACAGCTGCCGCTGTGTGTGCTCTGGAGCAGCGTGCCGCCCGGGTACCTGCAGGCTCGCAGCGCCTCACAACTTAGGAGAAAAGGAGTTAAAAATGCATCATCACTTTGCAGCTGGGATGCCAGAAATAACATCTTTCACAGTGGCGTTCTTGGTAGAAAGGAGGCGTTTGATACATACTCATTTATATTTGGACTTGAATTGAAGCTTGAGCAGTTTGGAGACGGAGAAAATAGAATGTTTGGTGAATAAAGATGAAGGTGTATGTGTTTGAGAAATGAGGATTGGAAACTGTGAAATGGTAAGGTTCCTGAAGCAGGTTAGTTTCTAAGATTTTTTTTTTGTATTTTTAAATTTTTTTATGAAAGTTATATTTCTTAGGAAATTATTTGGAAATAATTATGACGTCAGTCAGCGATGGTTCAGTTTGTCTCCCCCCCCCCCACCCCGTACGGATATATAGTCTTCTGTGTATTGGGCTATATGAGTACATACTGCCTCTCAAAGGGCCGGTGCTCGTGGGAGGAGGGAAGGAGCAGGGTCCTGAGAGTTCAAGGGTGACTGTTGGAGGCACGTGGGTGCAGAGCATGGTGCAGGAGCTGCCGCCTGAAGCGCTTACCTGGTCTGGGGCGCATGCACGGGTGGGTCACGCAGGCCGCACCTGCAGTGTCCTAACACCACGTCCGGGTTTCAAGGCACATTGCAAACTCTGTTCATGGTTTACAGTTGATTTGAGCTTCCCCCTTTTATTTTTTAATTGTGTTACAAATTTTTCATTACACTTAGAAGCTGGTAGACGGTCTGTCTCAGAAATTTTTAGATTTGTGATAACGAGTGCGCCTTGTTTGCGGGGAGCCCCGCCCCCGCCTTCCGTGCCCCTTGCTGACTGCAGGGCCTTCCTGGAGCAGCCGCACGTGTGGGGTGGGGCAGGCGGGGGGCTGTCCCACCTTCCAGGAACCAGTCCGAAAGGCTCTCCGGGCACGTCCCAGCTTCATACATTTTAGGGCTAGCCTTCTAAAGAGTATCGGGGCGCCTGGGTGACAGTCGGTTGAGCGTCCGACTTCGGCTCAGGTCATGACCTCGCAGTTTGTGAGTTTGGGCCCCCGCATCGGGCTCTGTGCTGACAGCTCAGAACCTGGAGACTGCTTTCGATTCTGTGTCTCCCCTTCTCTCTGCCCCTTCCATCTTCATGCTCTCTTTCTCTCTGTGTCTCAATCATAAATAACCAATTAAAAAATTAAAAAAAAGAAAAGAGTATTAGTGGGCACGGACGAACTCGTGTGCTGAGTCTCCTTTTTGTTGGCCAGCCCTCCCCGGGAGTGGCAGCATTAGTGCGTCCGGAAGTGGGCCCGGGCTTGGCCTGGAGGGAGGAGACACCTCGACGGTGTACTCTTCATGTGCCGGCCGTGCCCTGCATGCACTGCCCTGCTGGCTGAGGCAGGAGCAGCTGAGGCTGGAGTTGGGGGTGAGGGGTGCCCAGGGCCCTCTGCTCCCAAGTTCCTCTTCCCGTACCCGCAGCCTGTCTTCCTCCTGTTGACAAGGAGAGGGCTAACAGGGAGCCCTCCACTGCTCTCTGCACCTCTGCCCTGAGCTCCTGGGGTCGGGACCTGAGGCGGGCGCTAGGAGGCGTGTGGGGGGGGACCCTGCACGGGGCGGGGGGAGAGCTGCTCTGGCCACGGTCCTGCTGCTCAGTGGTGGTACTTACAGGGTCCCTGGTGTGCCGCCATGTTTCGGGACCAGACTACTCTCCCTCCCTGCACGGCCTGCAGCCCGGAGTTGCCTGGGCCCAGTGCTGACAGGTACGGCCTCTGACCCCCTAACTATACCACTCTTCGGGTGGGATTTTGGAAATACGGCATTTTTGTTCCAGTTCAGCCATTAACTTGGTTTAGGATCTTGGGAAAGTGACTTAACTCCTGGGAGTTAGACTGGATGCCTGTTCCTGGCTAGCAGCTGTGTCTCCTATGCGATCTAGAAACAGCAGGAGAGCTCTCTGTGGTGGTAATGACCGGGCAAGGTGGAACGACAGTGACCTGAGCGTGAAAAGATCCACGATGGCCCTTCTGGCCTTCCTCTGCTGCGTGCGTGCGCAAAGGAGCGGTGAACTTGGGTGACTGGGGAGCGCTCGTGGGGAACTGCTGCACAGCTGCGGCTGGGAGGGGACAGCATTGCCAGACAGGGGGCTTCAGTGAGCCACCAAGACATGGCAGCTTCCTGATTTCACGTAAAAGTTAAATTTTTTATTTAACTTTCCATTAGGGATGTTTCTAAACATTCGCAGAATCTGAGAGGATAGTGGCCTCTGTAGCTGCCCAGTTTCAGCAGTCACCGGCGTTTGCCTGTTACATCTGTTTCCTTCCCGTGCTTATTTGCATCTTCTTGGGATTGGGGTGCAGATCTCTAGTCTACGGTGCCCTCCTCCTCCTGCCCCAGGGAAGCCGTGCTGGCACAGCCGCTGCTGGACCTGTGTGTGGGCGCCAGGGGCTCTCCTGTGCCCGCACCCGCCGGCCGGGCCGCCACATTCCCCCCGTCTGTTGCCGGGGCGGGGCGTGGACGGATTAAAACTACACCAGGCTGTGGAATTGACAGTGTTAGTTTGTTTCTTAGGAATAGTTACTCCGTTGGGTGCCTGCCCTTAGTGACTTGTGCCTTTCTTGAATGTTTGGGAAGGAGTTCTGGTGGGAATGAAAGTCAGTCTGTCTCCCTCCTGCTATATCAGAAAAGAGCACCGGCGTGTGGCAGTTTTTAATTCTCAGTAAGTCTTTCTTGTCATGAGATGGGGCAGCTGGTAGCGTCCTTGCCAAACATATTTAGGGGAAACTTAAGCGTGGAGCTGCGCTGTGCAGCCACGGGGCCTCGGGCCCCATCGGCAGCCGAGGGCTCATACCTGGTCCCTTGACGTGTGTTGCAGGTCTGCCTGGTAAACGGGAGGGTCTGGGGGCTGCGCAGTCATGCTTAGCAGGCTCCGTCACCACAGTCATGGAAATCTTACTCAAGACGATCTCCTTGGTTAAACTGCACTCATGCACTTGGGACTTAGAGGGGAAGGAGGTGAGGTCCGTGGGTGAGTTGGGGACTTGGGTCTGCTCGGTTTGTTTTTTTCTAATGTCTTTATTTTATTTTGAGAGACAGAGAGTGAGCAGGGGAGGGGCAGAGAGAGAGGGAGACACAGAATCTGAAGCAGCTCCAGGCTCTGAGCTGTCAGCACAGAGCCCAACGCGGGGCTTGAACTCACAGACTTCCAGATCACCTGAGCCAAAATTGGACACTTAACTGACTGAGCCCCCGGGGCGCCCCTCAGTTGGCTCATTTTAATGAGCAGTAGGAGCCATGCTCAAGGCAGGCACTGCCCCTTCCCAGCCGGAGGGGCTGCCCCATGGCCCCTGGGTCAGACTGTAGGGGCCTTTACCACTTTGCCTGAGATGATGGGACAGGAGGCTCTGGAGGTCTCTGCAGAACCTGTACTGGGCCCAGGGTCCTGACAGAGGTGGTCCTGGAGAGGTGTTGGCAGGCCGTGTGTGGCTACTCAGCAGTGCTCCCCGGGTCGTGGCCGATAGCTCCTTCCAGAAACTTCACCTGGGCCCCACACCCAGGGGGCATTTTTCAGAGCTGTGTGGCTATCTCTGAACTCGGGTCCTCAGAGCCTGAGGAGCCTCTCTGTTCTGGTCCTAGAAGCTGCTTGAGCTGATGGCGGCCCTCTCCGTCACACCGACCAGGACAACCTAGGGGACAAGCCCTCTGCTGGGGGTGGGGACAGGCACAGTCCAGCTCCCCCGGTTTGTCTTTGTTGGCTTTCTTGAGGCCATTGTAGATTCACACAGTTTGCCTAGCTTTTCCAGTGGGGACATTTTGCAAGACTGAGCGGTGTCACAGCCAGGATAGGTTGGTGCCATCCTGTACCCTTACTCAGACTCTCCCGCTCTGCATTTACTTGGGTGCGGTTTGGTCACAGGTGCGGCTGCCTGTGTTCACGGCTCCTCATGGCACCCGGTGACCCGTAGCCACCAGCCCGCTCTCGGTCTCGGTGGCTCTGCCTGTCCTGGACGTTTCGTGGAAGAACATCACACAACATGAGGCCTTCCGTGTCCGCATCTTCCACCGAGCACTGTGTTTTCAGGGTTCGCGCACCTCGTTCTGTGTGTCGGCACATCATCCCTCCTCGTAGCCGGATCCTGGTCCCTGTGTGGAAGCGGCTCACTTCGTCGTCACCTGACGTGTCGGCCTCCTTGGCTCCCCTTGGTGATCGTGAATAGTGCCAGCTGAAAATTCACATACAAGTTTTGTGTGATGTGTTTTTGCTTCTGTCAGCCATTACCCAGGAGAGGGATTGCAGCCCTGCTTTTTGGTTGATTCAGCCTTTGGAAAATTTTGGGTGTCTTCTGGAAGAACCCATTGAGGTCGGGTGCGGTGGCTTTGATCCGACGTACCGTGCCTGTGCCCGGACGCGGGGCCCCATCGCGACAACCTTCTGCCACTGCACAGCGTCTGCTCTCCTCCGGAGCATGGGAGGGCCTCCTGTTCCCTTCCCAGTCCCCGACCCCTGTTCCGTGGTCTCTTGTTCTGTGTTCTTTAGAGCAAGAAGTTATGTGAGAGCAAGAGAAAGCACTGCCCAGAAAAGCCAGAAAAAGGTGGGTTTGGACAAAGTGTTTGGAAGCTGGTTGGATTTACTTACTGTTTGTGAACAAAACCAGAAACCAGGTGAATGCAGCCTCTTCAGATGAAGAGAGCAGTTTGCTGCCAGTAGTTTCCTGAGAGCAGATGTATACATGAGGAGCTTACTATCGGAGCCCGAGGACAGTAGCAGCGGCAGACGGATTGTCATGACGGTAACACACGTGGCACATGGGCTTACTTCAGTGTTTCATGAAACCAAAAGGGAGTTTAAAAGGGATCTGTAGATTTGAATTACCCCTGTAACGTCGTTTTCCTCAAATGTAACTGATTTTAACCCAGAATACGGCATGTGTATCCAGGAGGCATTTCTAAGCACGAACCCCTTTCCCAAGCACCTACTGTGGGGCTTGAAGAGGGGGTGTCCGCCCACATCAGGGCCGGGCCCCTGCCTTTGGGCCGGTGGCTGTTTGGGAGAGGCCGCAGCCCACACAGGAGTGATCACTGGACGCAGTGGGGACAGTGGCTGTGGAACCGGGCTCGGGGGCAGGAGCACGCTGCGGCCCTGCCTGCCGCGGGCCCCGAGAGGCAGGTGGGCTTACCAGGCTGGGGGGGAGCCAGGGCAGAGGAGCAGGGCGAGTGCATTTGTAGGGAGTCCATCTAGTGGCTTTTGCATTCACTGCCGGTGTGGCCTTGAGGATGCAGGAGGGAGCAGCCCGTCCGTCCCGTCCCGCGGCAGTGGCACAGGGGGGCCCTCGGAGCACTGCTCCGCCACGTGACCGCGTCCGGCCCGCACACTCGGGCTCTCACGGCACCAGGCACGTGGAGACACACACAGACCTGTGTGCTCTCCCCTGTCTCTGCTTCTCCTGGGCGAAGCGGCACGGGAGGCAGCCCCTGGATGGAGGGACAGAGAGAGGCGGAGAGAGGCAGAGGCGCCTGTCTGGACTGCGGGCCAGCTGCCGGCAGGCCACAGGCTGTGTTTGTGCGGTCAGATTGCCGTGGGTGATTCTCACGTTCTTTAATTTTTTTTAATTTTTTTAAATGTTTTATTATTTTTGATACAGAGAGAGACAGAGCATAGAAGGGGAGGGGCAGAGAAAGAAAGAGACACAGAACTGGAAGCAGGCTCCAGGCTCTGAGCTAGCTGTCAGCACAGAGCCCCACACGGGGCTCGAACCCACGAATGTGAGATCTGACCTGAGCCACCCAGGTGCCCCCCAGGTGCCCCGATTCTCACGTTCTTAAAGAGCTGCTCCCAACAGCAGAGCCTGCGAAGGATTCGCTGCCGCCGCCTGGCCCTCCCCTGGGGCCGCCCCCGGAGCCCCGGGCAGGTCTGGAGTGCATTCCAGCACCATGACCCATGCGGGATGAGGGGGTGGCCCAGGGAGGCCGGTTTGTCATGGAAGATGACTCCTGCCGAGGACGCTGAGCACTGTCCTCTCCTCCGTGTCTCTGGGGGCACAGCTCCTCCTCCACCAGCCCCTGCTGGGCTCTCTGCTGGGGGGGGGGGGCTCCTTTGAAAGCAGCTTCAGAAAACCTTATAGCCACTTTTTAAAGAAAAGTTTATTTATTTTGAGACGGGGGGAGTCCCAAGCAGGCCCCTGCCGATGTGTTTTTCCATCGGCAGTGGAGATCCCCCCACAGCCTGTGAGGCTCAGTCCACCCTGGGGCCACACTCATGTTTTTGGCTCTTCTGAATCAAAGAGTAGTTACATGTTCGTGTTTTGCATTTTACATGTAAGTAGTTTAGCTTTATGGCTCTGACATTCGGACTCAACACAGGTCTTTTATGAACCTGCCGAATTTAGGGGGAAGTGTTACTAAGCAAGTGATGCTGGAGAACGTACGTAACGTTACCTGTGTATTTGTAGATTCTAAAAGCATTCTGCATTTATATTTCATTATTTGGCAGGCTTGTATGTAATGAGGCACTTCACGAGAGTCACAGGGCGTGCGGTTTTCAGGTGGAATCTGAGGTTCTGGAGTTCCGTCTGGAGATCTTTTCTCCAAACAGCGGTTGTCTACTCCCGAGCTCCCCTTCGCACCGGATCTTCCGGCTACTTTAAGAATTCAGCTCCTTAGTCACCCACCAAAATTGTCATTCCTGGTGGGACTGTTGAAAAAGAATTAACAGTCTCTTAGAAGGGACTGCAGACAGTGTCCGCAGTGAGGAAGAGGGAAGAAAGGGAGGTTCATGTCACTCTTGTTAAATCTTGATTATTTTGACTTTCAGACTTGTTATTTATTGAAAGAGGTGTCACGGCATCCTCCAGAAAGTTTGGGGGAAGCCTTGGAATGTCATTTCGGTGCTAAAATTTGAAAATTAATGTATTTTTCACTTTGGTCCATGGGGGCATTTCACAGGAGCTCGGCGTTTGCTCCCATTTTTCTCGTGCCCGTGTACATGCCCGGCGTTGAGCGTGACAAGGAGGCAGTGTGATTCGGTGGCTCCTACCCTGCCAGGAGTCAGGATGGGTCGTGTCTTCCTTGCCTTTCGGTGCCGCGTGAGGACGGAGCGCAGGAGGAGAGGGGAGCAGGCCGCGCGGCTGCGTGTGTCTGAGTTCAGCACCCGGCTGTTCTTGTTTCAGGGTCCGCCCTGGCCTGCCTGAGACGTGGGTCAGTTGTTCATGGCTGTGTACCCAAACCACCCAAAACCCCATGTCTTAAAACCACTGTGATTGTGTGTTTCTCTTAACTGTTACGTTTCCTGGGTGTTTTTCTGCTGTTTGTGTCGGGGTCACTCATGAGGTGACCGTAAGCTGGTGGACTGGCCCGGGTCTCCTGCGCAGCTGCCGGAGAGCCCGTGCGGTGCCAGGGCTGAGGGGCACGCGGCTCTGGGGATCCCCTCAGCCTGCAGGAGGCTCCCTGCACGAGGGGACGAGCTGGGGACCTTGTGGCTCATCATCCAGCCCACATGTCCCCCGCGGGAGGGCTGTGTCCAGTGTGCGTCATGCGTGGTGCGCAGATCGCTCCTGCCTTTGACAGTGAGAAGAAACTTTGGGCTGATTTTCCTAAATTTTAGGATAGAGAATTGTGAACTATCCACATTGTTTCCTTTAGAGATGTTAAAACTTTGCAACACTAAATTTTAATCCTTGCCTCGCCTTTAATAACAAATAGCAAATTTGCGTGTGCTGTTCAGTCACAGGGTGAGTTTGGAGGATGCTTCGGATGAGCGAGTGAACAAAAAACCTGCAATGAAAATCTCCGTATTTCTGACCAGGATTCTTTACATGGAAACACGGTGTGGTTTTCATCCCTCTCTGCGACAGCTTCGGTCTGGGTCACGTGTCCGTACTGCTCAGGCTCCTGTGCTGTGCGCTTCACGCTGTGACCGTCCTTTCAGCTTTGATTCGGAGGTGCGGGCGGAGCCTTCTTGTGGTGGTGCCGTGTGGACGGAGCCACATCTCACTGTGCCCAGGAGACCTCGAGTGTCCGTGTCGCCGCGGTGCCCCCGGGAACATGAACACACCGCGAAAAGCCCTGATTTCAGAGCTTCGGAAGGAGGGCGTGTGGTCGCTTGGTGAGCCCCGAAGGTGTGCTGGCGCCCAGAGAAGTGCAGGTGCCCGTGGTTCCGGCCACCCCACTGTGGCCGCTGTCGCGAGGCTGCATCGCTGAGTGCCTTGCCCCGTGCCGCCCGGGCGGACTGCCCAGGAGGGGAGGAGTGGGGATTCTGCGGAGGGTCCGGCAGAGAGGTCTGGTTGTGGGTCAGCGCTCCAGCTGTGTCCCTGGGGAAGAACGGGGAAGCCCGCGGGGGTGGTCTTCCCAAGGACGTCATGGAGGCTATGGGAGGACGGGCTCGGCCTGCGGGGCGCGCGGCTCCGGGGACCCCCTCGGCCTGTGCCTCCCACTACAGTCGAGCGCTCTCGAGCCAGGACCTGCCTGGGTTGGGTCCTCCTTTGGTCTTTCTCGAGGGTCCCAGTAGGGGTTCTCCTCTTCCTCCGTGGTCACCCCCGCACTCCGCCCACATGAACACGGTGCCCCCGCAGGGCCGAGGTTGCCAGTTGTCTGTGTGTGGTCGACCTCCTCTTGAGCGGTGCTGTCCCCAGCGCCCCTTTCCTGGCATTCCTGCTGCGTTGCCAGCGCGCTCAGAGGGGGTGTTGATTCTTGAAAAACCATTACTGGCTATTGCAGGAAACAAAAATAGGCCTTTGATTTTTTAAATGTTTTAAAACTTAAGGTGTATAATCCTGCATAATATCATCACATATAACTTAAATGCTATTCATTACAAATGTGTTATCAAATGACTAAAATATGTACAATCTGGGGCGCCTAGCGGGTTCAGTTGGTTGAGCATCTGGCTCTTGTTTTCGGTTCAGGTCATGATTTCGTGTTTCATGAGTTCGAGCCCCACATCTGCTTGGGATTCTCTCTCTCCCCCTCTCTCTGCCCCGCCCCCGCTTGCTCTGTCTGTCAAAATAAATAAACTTAAGATATGTAATGCTGGTTGTGGCATCTGTCACATTACTTGTTGGTTTCCGTTTTGTGGCTCTTACACAAGAGTCTGCTGAATGCCGCCCTCTCTTCCTTCAGCGTCACTTGGGCATCTCATGCTGCTGCTAAGAGCAGGCAGGTGAAGGTGCCACTTAGGACCTCAGACTCCAGCTGCAGCTTCCGTGTGGAGAGGCGGAGGCGCGGGCGTGGAAGGAGCTGGAGTGCCACTCATAACCGCCGTGGCCGGCGGCCAGGGCTCAGAGCAGAGGATGAGCCGGGACAGCCGGGGCCGCCAGACCTCGGCCAGGAGGCCGGAGCGGATCAAGAAGCCCACGGTGCTGCCAGGCCTGGGCCTGGGGACTTGGCTGGGTCCGAGGGCAGCCCCTTCTCACTGTGTGGTCACGGCAGTTGGAGTGGATGGAAGGTGGCTTCTGTGGGGGTCTTGTTTGGTCCTCAGTAAAAATAAGAAGGATCGTGAGCCATCTGCGTCTGCATTTGTTTTGTGGAGACTCCACCGATCGTGCGTGGAGGGCAAGGGGGTACGTCCATGGTCTTGTTTCTGAGATTGTATTTTCTGGAGCCATCCTTCAGATGAGTGGCGGTGATGTGGCTACGGTCTCTGGAATGCTCAGTTCTGAGGCACAGGACAGCTTTGCTCAGTGAGGAACTGGTAACGTGGACGCCCAGAAATGGGCTCCGGGCAAAGGACCTGGCCTGCTGCTAGCGATGCCCCTCTCCTTCATGGACTGACTGGTGACGGCACTGAAGGTGCTTGCCACGTGGCGGAGTGATGGCACTTGCGCCTGTGGGCTCCACCTGCGCCTAGCCCGGGCAGGGGCGACGCCACCGGCCTCCTGCGTTGGGTGTGAGCCTCTGTCACGAGACGCAGTGGTGGCCTCTGGGTCTTCACTGAACCCGGTGTCCTTTACTAACAGCATTAACATGGCTACAAGTGATGTTCAGGAATTTTAAGCCAAAAAACAAAATACTAAAGCCGAAACTGGATCTTTTCTTTTTTTATTTATTTTTATTTATTTTTATTCATTTTTATTTTGAGAGAGCACAAGCAGGAGAGGGGCACAGAGAGAGGGGGAGAGAGAATCCCAAGCAGTCTCCATGCTGTCAGCTAAGAGCCTGCTGCGGGGTTTGAACCTAAGAACCATGAGATCGTGACCTGAGTGATCAAGAGTCGGACACTCAGCCAGTGGAGCCACCCGGACGCCCCTGAGGCTGAATCTTTAAGTGAGGTTTGCCGAGGGGAATGATGGCCTGTGACTCACGAGGGCCCTCTCGGCCCAGGGCAGGGCCCTGGTGCGCAGGAGGCACCCTGGGTCAGGGCGGCCGAAGCCACGGGGAGGGGGTGGAAGACACTGCGGTCCCCTGCCGGAGACCTCTGTTGCAGATTCTCTGGCTTGGGAGTCTAACCTCCAAGACACGACTCTGCTTTCGGGACGCCAGAG
This sequence comes from Suricata suricatta, assembly GCF_006229205.1. NCBI lineage: Eukaryota > Metazoa > Chordata > Mammalia > Carnivora > Herpestidae > Suricata > Suricata suricatta. The sequence goes on from NC_043715.1 coordinate 586,853, forward strand.
GCGGGGCCGTGCCCGAGGAGCCCTCTGGCGCCTCCCCTGAGTGTGCGCGGGTGGATGGCAGAATCTTAGGAAGCTCAGAGGTTTCCGTTTTGTGTGTGTTCTTTGTTTTTTTGAACCCGTTTGGAACAGAAGCTGTGAGTAAGGCCCGTGTGACCGGGAAGGGGAAGGTTGCATTGGGGCCGCTCGCACGCGTGATGACTGGCCCCGCGGCACGCCCGGTCCAGAAGGGCGCTCGCTGCAGCCCTGGCCTTTGGAACGGCCCCACCTTGGACCCATGACATTGTGTTAAAGGTTATACCTGCCGCCGCGGTTTCTCCATTGTTGTTGTTTTTGAAAAAATTTTTTTATGGTTCATATTTATTTTTGAGAGACAGAGACAGTGCGAGCAGGGGAGGGTCAGAGAGAAAAGGAGACACAGAATCCGAAGCAGGCTGCAAGCTCTGAGCTGTCAGCACAGAGCCCAACGCGGGGCTTGAACCCACGAACCGTGAGATCATGACCTGAGCCGAAGCCAGACGCTCAACCGACTGAGCCACCCAGGCGCCACCGCAGTTTCTCCGATGTTAAACCTGGGAGGGAGCCCGTCTTTCTGGGACCGAAAGCTGTACATGTGGACGCTCCTGGCGGTGCTTGGGGTGGGGACGCAGAGCCTGTGGTGCGTGGCCAGAGGAGTCCCGGGGGGCCCTGTGAGCGTGAGAAGGGGTTTCATTAGAGGAAAAGGACCTGCTCACAGGACGGTTTTGAAGGACGAGTTTCAGAAAGTGAGTGCCGTGATCGCAGCGCTCCGTACTTTTGTTACTTTGATCCTAGTGCTGTTCACAAGAAGAAAAGGAGAAAGAAAGGAAGATGCCCCAGAATGGAGCAGCCTGTGCTCGGGACCCTACTGTGGTCGTCTGGGGCCGCCTGGAGAGGCGCGTTGGCCGAGGACCTGCAGGGATGCAGGGTAGCAGCGCCTCTCCCAGGGCCCCCCCCCCTGCCCCGAACTCTGCGTGGCCAGCGTGCTCCCTGCTCCGCCTTCTGACCTGCTGCCCCCAGCCCCAGACCCCTACACCCAGGCAGAAACAGCTCTGCCCCTTAGGGTTGCTTTAGGCACTCCAGGGAGGGGTACTTCAGAAGGGGCCAACCACAGTGGCCGGGCAGAGCTCCCCTGACTTACTGTGCAGTGGGCACCGCCCCCTTCTGGCTTCCTGCGAGGGCTGCCTTGGTGAGAGCCTGGGGCCCGAGTGCCCTGGTGTGGGCGCTTCTGATCCAGCCGAGGAGAGGCCAGGCCAGGAAGTTGGCTGTGGTGGGATGGAGGCCTGGTTGGGGTGGGCTGTGATGGCCTCAGTCATGGATGGCCTGTTGTCAACCTGTCTCTGTTTTGTCTCTGTAAATGTGGTTCCTCCAGGGACCTCTTGGAAGTGGAGTCACACAGGGGCACCTGGGTGGCTCAGTTGGTTGAGTGTCTGGCTTTCAGTTTCAGCTCAGGCCACGATCTCACGGTTTGGTGAGTTCGAGCCCTGCATGGGGCTCCACGTTCACAGTGCAAAGCCTGCTTGAGATTCTCTCTCCCTCCCCCACTTGCGAGCACATGCGCACACGCGTGCTCTCTCTAAAATAAAGTGGAATCACATAGTATTTGTCTTTATCTGGCCTCTGTTACTGAGCATGATGCACCCTTGTTACAGCAGGTGTCAGGATTTCCTTTCCTTTTAAGGCTGAATAATACTCCATTGTGTGTACACACAGCCTCCTCTTTATCCGGAGTCATCTGTGGCTGGGTAGTTGGGTTGCTTCTGTATCTTGGCAGCCGTGAGTAACGTTGATGTGACTGTGCGGGTGCAGACGTCTCTTTGAGACCCTGCTTTCATTTCTCTGGGGTGTATTCCCAGAAGGGGGACTGCTGGACCCACTGGCATAGTTTCACATCCACTTTTCTGAGGAGCCACCATGTTGTTTTGGTGGCGGCCACACCATTGCACGTTCCTGCCAGTGCCACAGGGGGCTTGCGTCTGTCCACACCCTGGCCTGCCTCTTGGTCCCCCAGCTGCTGGCCGGCTAGGACGCGCGGTCAGGAGGTCCCTCCCTTCCTTCCTTCCTGGCACGCTGCTGCCTTCCCCAGGCGGCTCTCAGCCAGAGAGGAGCCCTGGGCGCATGGAAGGACCGCCGCCCAGCTTCCCAGCCCTGCCCTCCGGAGGCGCGGGCACACACAGGCTCATTGGAGCGCCGCTCTTGTCACCTTCCGCCCGCCGCCCACCACCCGGCTGCCATCCTTCCTCCCACATCCTCATCCTCACCCCCATCTCTGCCCTTAGGTTCTTTTGCAATACGTTTCTAGAATAAACGATGTCAGACTCGATGTTGAGTGGTCAGCAGTGGGACCTGTCGTCCCGAACGGGGCAGCCGCCCACCCCCATGACGGTCGAAGTTGGCCAGGAGCCGACCCCCACCAGCCCCAGGTCTCCTAGGGGAAGGAGCCCCGTCCTTCCAGGGCCCCACAAAATTGGACTAGAACCTTCTGAAAGAGCTGCCGTTGGAGCCGCAGTGTGTGCATCCGGCCGCACAGCAAGGGCAGCCACTGTCCAGCGTCCCTCATTCTGTGAGGACGGAGACACACGTCTGTCACAAAGGGAACCTCCCCCTTTACTCCCTTGACAAAAGATGTCTCCTTTGGACTGTTGAGAATCAGTAATAAGTAACTTCTAAAAATCCGGAACACACTGTTCATTGTTTGCAATCTGCACATGCTGCATTTTTAAAAAGATAAGGGGTATAAACATGAGAACAGAAATGCTGTGCGTGGCTGGAGAGCGTGGCGGTTGGTGGAGCAGTTTTCAGAGCGCTGTCACAGTCATCCGCTCTCTCCCGTGGGCGCGACGCGAGGCGGCCCTCCTGAGCGGGGCTCTCGGCCAAGGCCTTCGGGGACGTGTCTCCCCTCTGTGCACCTGCCCTTTGCCGCTGGGACCCGGCCCGGCTCCAGCTGTCAGGCTCCCCGCACTTGGGGAGCCACTGAGGGAAAGGCCCCTGGTTCTGCTCAGGGTCTGCGCTCGTCCGGCCCTGGGCCCCCGGCTCCCCAGCAGCAGCGTGCTTTCTCCTTCCCGCTTACCCCAGAGGCCCCCCAGGAGGGCCGCCCCCTATAAATAGGTGCCCACCTGCCCCCGTGTCTGGGGAACTTGCCCCTCCCCCGCTACTGTACGGCTGCCCTCCCAAGACAGTGACAAGGAAGCATCTGGGCTTCTTGTTATTAATGGAATAAAACCTTTGTCTGAAAGTCACCTTGTTATAACACTTGTGATGGGCGGGTCTGGTTCTGAGCTTATCGTGCTGCTCACTGTCGTGGCTGGAAAAGAAACATCCCAGAGCAGCCCTCAGAGCTGGCACGAGGTGACGCTCACCATGGGAGATAATTTGACTTTTTTTTTTCTTTCTTAACAGAATTCTTGTTAACCCTGATCAGATCTTTTAGGCAAAACAGCCTGGCTGATGAGAAGTTAGTTCAGGATGACGGCTCCCATGTCTTTGGCCCATCTGGGGCCATCTGGGGGGAGTCACATACGCGAGGGTCCCCCGCCCCTTCCCCTCCCAAGACCCACGACTATCTGTGTGGGAAGAGTTGACAACATCTTGACCTTTTCTGATGTTTTTAGGTAAAAATATACCTGTTGTTCTGATAGTTTCTGAGATCCTCCTGAGTGTCCGACGCGTCACTACGAACCTTTCCTCTGGGACTTTTCTTTCCCGAAGGGCGGTCCAGACCCGAGACTGCCATGTCCTCCTCACCACGTTTAGTGATAGAACGATGTCCCCAGGGACCTGCGTCTGGTGACCCGTCTGGGAGGAGCAGGGGACTGCCCGGCACTCTTTGCTGTCTGCTGGCCTTTCCAGGGTCCCTGCATTTTGCCTGGCACTGGGGTTACAGCGCCGGTGACCGGCTGGCTTCCCCCAGAGCCGCTCCGGGAGACGGCACTCGCAGTCTTGACGGCCTTGGCTGGAGAGTGAGCAGCGGGAGGAGGCTCTTCAAGTTCAGGGGGACACGCGCCTCAGCGAGGAGGACAGTTCTCCTTTTCTTTTTTAATTTTTAAGTTTATTATTTTTTTAAAGTTTTGTTGTTGCTTTAACGTTTATTTTTGAGAGACAGAACATGAACAGAGAGAGAGAGGGAGACACAGTATCCAAAGCAGCTCCAGGCTCCGAGCTGTCAGCACAGGGCTCGAACCCACGAACTGTGAGATCATGACCTGAGCCGAAGTCGGACGCTCAACCAACTGAGCCACCCAGGCACCCTGACAGTTTTTTCTTGATGCAACATTTATCACACAAAGTAGAATTACTTTGTGATGATGTATGCCTCAGAAGGAGCCTAGGTGTGCTTCCGACACCCCCTGCCCCCCACTCCGCCCAGTGCAGCGAAGTGACGTCGCTGGCCCTGCGGATGGGTGCCGAGGGACAGCAGGCTCTTGGGCCCGGAGCTTCTACCTGTCGTCAGGGACCCAGGGCCCTCGGCCAGCAGAGGGTCTGCCCTGCCCCGCCTCTGCCCCACGGCCCGCCGCCCTGTGATCCTGGCCGGCAGCACCCGTGACCCCCTCGGGCTGGGGCGCGCACTTGGTGTCTCAGTGCTGCTACGTGTTGTGTCGTGTCTGCGCGTCTGCTTCGTGGACACGTGACATTACATAAATACGTGACCAGGTCTGTCCAGTTGCCTGGACAGTGTTCGTTTGTGATGACTTTTCCTGACAGCCTTTGCTTTCTGTTATAATTTTACATCCGTGTTAGGATGAACAAAATAGGCCCTGTGTAGTTAATATTTGGATATTTAAGATTTATGCACCTTTCCTCAAATACGTTATTTAAAAACAATGCTGGTGTGCTGGTCCCCTTTGCTTTAACGTCCACCGAGTGGAAGGCATGGTGGCAGAGGCAGCGCTGGAGGTGCCTGTGAGGACAGCAGCACGTGCAGGCTGGCGACACCGGTTCCCCGGAGCAGGTGGAAGGCACGTTGACGAGGCTCTGACCTTCAGACAAGGGCCACAGGATGCTTTTGTGCCGAGGCCTGGGAGTGACTGGGCGGGAGGCCGCCGAGAGAGCTGCACGGAGGGGACGCGGCTGCTCCCGACGTGGCGTTTGCCGCGCGGCCTGACAGCTGCCAGAAGCTTCCTTGATGTGCCCCTCTGTGCCCACTACCACAGAAAGAGCACATGTCTCCAGGGCCGCACCAAAGTCTGCTCCCTGCCAGCAAGCGGTGGAAAAGACCCTTGCTGGTCTGGACACCTGGCTTTGACCCTGGCCTTGGGGGTGGCACGTGCTCCACTATCACGATGCCCAGTCCTCTTGACAGACTCTGCCCTTTGTCCAGCAGTCCACCCGTAGGGCACCTGGTTCTGGGCTCTTGAAAGCAGGCATCACACAGCCCGTCCCGTTACAGGGTCTCCGTGTGCTCGTGGGCACCGCCACCCCCACCCGCGCTGCACTGGAGAATGCTGCCGTCACTCAGGAAGGAAGCCCGTGCCCCGTGGTCCTCACTGCTCAGCCCCTTGCCACCCTGGGCAGACCACCGGCCTGCTTTCTGTCCCGGGGGTTTGCCTTGTCTGGACACTTCATACACGCCTCAGAGAAGTGTGTCCTGTGTCCAGGATGTAACACAGAGACACATTAAAGAGACGGTATCAAATGCTTCATTTGAAAGTCGGGTCTGACTCTGTGTGAGCGGGGACTGCTCTTGTACTCGAACGAGGAGCAGCTGTTTCACTCGGTCCCAGGTCAGGGCCTCTTCCCAACCCTGAGCTGGTCGGCCTCGGCCCAGCTATGCGGCCACGGATCCTTCCAGAGGAGGCGTGTGTGTGTCCCATCGGCCTCCTGGTGCGCCTGTGCTCCTGTGCAACCACTGCCCCGCAGGGCGCTGGATGCCTCCCCTGCCGGTCCCCTTGCTTCCAGAACTCCTCTCCCGGAGACTTGCCTCTGGAGGGCGTGTGTGCGGTGCTCTCGTCAACACGAGAACTTGCCAGCCTCCCCTTTACCAAAAAACCCCAGACACCCAGACTCCCTTTTTCCACCCGCTGCCTCCCCATTTCTTTGCTGCCCTTACAGCAGAAGTCCTCTTCAAGAGAGGGTCCTCACTTGTCACTGTCAACTCCTCAGCCCCTCCTCCGGGAGCTTTATGGGGACATCACTGAAGTGTAATGGAACATAGCAGTTGTAAGTGTGCAGTGTGGTCAGTGCTGACACCAGTGAGTCACGTCCCACCAGCACAGCTGTGACCTGACCTAGAATTTCTCCATTGCCCTGGAAAATGCCCGTCTGTGGTCAGTGCCTTCCTCCTATCCCTGGACCCAGGGCACCACTGACAGGCTTTGTCATCGTAGGCTTTCTTTTTCTAGAATATAATGTGGGTGGCTTCTTGCATGTAGTGCACTCTCCCATTGCCTGCGTATGTCTTATGTTGATCTAATCAGGGGTTGATAGACATTTACACAGTTTCCACTTTTTAGCTACTAAAAAGAAGCTGCTGTGAACAGTTACATACAAAGCACTCTGTGGCTCAATGGTTTACTATCTCTCTGGTAGGTACTTAGGACTGGGGTTTCTGGGTCACATGGCAAGGGAGTTACGGTTTTAGGAGCGACTGTCGGCCCGACGCCTTGCTCCCACCCGGAGCGAAGGAGGGTCCTGCCGCCGAGCCTCCGCGCTGTCCCTGCCGCGGGCCGGCTCTGCAGTCCGGCTGTGCGGATGGATTTCTAGTGGTGGCCCTGGCGGACTGCCTCTCCCTTCCCCTGAGGACAAATATTGCAGGTGACTTCTTCTTTTGGGGGGGAGGGGTCACCCATATATCTTGTTTGACGTATCCATGCGTATTTATTTATTTTTGTCTAAATGTTACTGAGAGTTCTTTGTATATTTCAGACACAAGTCCATTCACCAGATTTTTCTTGTGCAGATTACTTTCTTCCAGTTTGGGGTTTGTCATTTCATTTAATTCAACGTCTTTGCAGAACAAAAGTTCTTAGTGAAGCCCAGCCTAACAGTTTTTTTCCTAGCTACTTCAGGCTTTTTGTGTCTTAAGAAATTTTTGTCTAACCTCATGTCACAAAAAATTTCTCTTTTACATTTCCTGGAAATTACTTAGTTCTGGCTCTTGGATTCAGTTTTCTAATCCATTTTGAGGTCATTTTTGTGTGAGGCGAGGTTAAGGCCCCCCCTGCTGACGAGAGCGCGGGCCTCCCATTCTGCTGCTTTCCTCTTCCTGAAGAGCAGCGTGGACGCGGGTCTCCTCCTGGGCTCCGTTCTGTCCTGTCAGTCTGCGTGTCCATGTCACACTGTCTCCGTTACTGCAGCTTTATAGGAAGTCCTGAACTGGGGGGTGCAGCTTCTCACATTGGTCTGCATTTCCGTATATATATATATTTCAGAATCAGCTCATCATTTACTACAAAAAAAGAGATGGGATTTTGATATTGTGTTGAATCTGTAGATTAATTTGGAGAAAACTGACATCTTGGCATGGACTCATGTTTACGTAGAGAAGGTCTTACACATATTTTATCCCTAAGTGACTCATTTTGGGGATCTATTGAGACTTTATGTTTTAAATTACAGTGTTACATTAGTTTCAGGTATACAGTATAGTGATTCAGCAGCTTGGCACAGTACTCAGTGTAGTGTGTGTGTGTGTGTGTGTGTGTGTGTGTGTGTGTGTTAAGTTTATTTATTTTGAGAGAGAGTGTGTGTGAAAAGCATGAGTAGGGGAGGGGCAGAGAGCAAGCCCAGCAAGCTCCACACTCAGTGCAGAGCCCCACGCACGGCTCAGTCCCACGACTGTGAGACCATGACCAGAGCCAAAATCAAGAGTCGGACGCTCAACCAGCTGAGCCACCAAGGTGCCCGAACGTATTGTTTTTTCAATTTCAGTGTCCTCCTGTTTTTGGTGATCCATAGAGATACGATTGATATTTTAAAATGGGGTCATATCTTGGAACTTTGCAAAACGTTCTTCATGTAGTTTTTTAAAAAGTAGATTTCATAGAATGTTCTACGTAGATGGTTAGCCAATGTGAATAAAGACACATTTCCTTTTCCCATTCTACGTACCCATTTCTTTCTTGTCTCCCTCACCGTGGGGCCCTGCACGCCGGACAGAAGTGTTGCGGGCGGGCGCCTGCCTCGCTCAGTCTGCGAGGGGAGGTGTCCGTCTTTCACCGCGGAGCCCTCCCTCCCGAGTCTCACTGGACCACCTTTGTCAGGTGGACAGGGTCTGTCGTCGTGTGCTCAGCAGGCCACGCGCCTGGGAGTGGATTGTCTTCTGCTCTGCCCATCTATCAGGATGATAGTTTTTAAAAAAGCAATAGAGAAGAGTTAATGAGCTCCAGAGGTGGTCTTTGAAAAGATAAATAAAACTAATAGACCTTTAGCCAAACAAATCAGGACAAAAAGAGACCTAAATTTTTCCTTCCTGGGCATGACAGAGGGGCTGTCACTGCGAGCCTGTAGCCACTGAAAGGGTAAAGGAGTTTTATCTAGTGTATGTCAATAAGTTTGACAATTGACATGAATTGGACGAATTCCTTACAAGACACAAGTGACCTAAGCTCACTCAAGAAGAAATCGATCACCTGAGTAGCCCTGTGTCTGTTGAAGAAATTGAGTATTTAATTGCAGTTCTTGACGCATAGAAACCTCTAGTCCCACACGGCCTCACCGTTGATTTACAGCATCGATTAAAGAAGGGAAGCGATGCCGGTTACCCTGCGCTCCGCCACAGCCCCGCTCCACACGCAGGGAGGGAGGAGAAAAGGGTGTAGGCCCACATCCACACGGACGTGGCTGTCAGAGTCCTTACTTTGTAGCCAATTTAGCTACAAGAGGGCAGTTCTACCTCACGAGCAAGTGGATTTATCTCAGAATTCAAATTTGGTTTAACATTCAAAAATCAATGTAATATGCCATATTGACATCATAAAAGAGAAAAACCATGAGATTATCTCAAAAGATTGCCCCCCCCGAAAAGCACTTGACAAAATTCCGTACTCATTTATGATAAAAACACTGCAAATGTAAGGGAATTTCCTCAGTCTGATGACAAACCTCTTCCCAGGCCCCTGCGGCGCGCAGGCGGTCCCTGCGTCTTCCTGCTACCGGTGATCAGGTGCGCTCCTGGCTCGTGCTCCGTTCTCCTTTTAAAAGTAACCGTGATTGTTGAAGCGGGACTCCGCCTTTAGGGCAGTTAGGAAGCACTGCTAAAGGTAAAACCTAAAACATGACGTCTTCACTGCCCAGAAGCCTTTTTCTGCGTGTGTCTCCATGCATGTGCATGCACACACGTGTGTCGGCCGGGGCAGGCTGCCGTGCGCTGCTCACATGCCAGCGTAGGTGTCACTGTGAAGGGATTCGTGCCCGCGCTCACAGGCTGCAGGCAGCCAGGGAGCCTGAGCAGCTGCGGTCCACCTGCTGAGGGATCTTGAGTCGAGCGTGCCCCACCTGCCCACACAGCCCCGGGACCCGCGTCTTCCCTGTGCCCCGGTGTCGGGGGCATCCTGTGTGTCCACTGCTTTGCCCCAGCAGGGTCTTGCCTGAGCGTGGCCCAAGGTCACCCCCGGCCTTCTGTCCGCTTCTCTTCCGCACACTCTGCTTTCCCTGCTGCTGGCTGGAGAGTCCTTGCTTCCGGACTTGCCTTGGTGTGGTCCTGCTGCACGGTTCGGCGCGGTGTGCAGACCTCAGCGTGGCTGTTTTATGGGCCATTAAAATAAAAACCCACCAGTCTCCCTTCTGTATTTTATTTTGTGTTCCTTGGCGTGTTTTCCTTTTCTGTTTTTGGATATATTCTGATTTTTTTTTCTTTAAGTAGCCTCCACGCCCAGTCCAGAGCCTGTGGGGGAGTTTGAACTCATGACCCTGAGATCAAGACCTGAGTGGATATCGAGTCAGACCCTTACCCGACTGAACCACCCAGGCGCCCCTGTTTGAGTGTTAAAACCTCTTGTGGGTTGCCTTCTGGAAGCAAGGACAGTTTCCTCTGGCACTACCTTACCTGGATTCCCACATGTACTATGCGGCATTGTGCCGTTCCTCGTTTCAGAGGTTTGTAATCCCCACTCCTCTGAGTTTGTCCTTGCCCTTAGAAGCACATTCCCTAATTCTCAGAGTGAAGGCGCTCCCTGGCCCTCCCTTCCCGCGTCTGAGTTGCAGTGCGGGGAAAGAAGTTGGCGTTTTCAGAGGGTTTAGACTTGCTCTGTAGGTCTGTGCATGGTCAGTGCTCACAACTGTGTGTCGTTTCCTTGACGGGACTTGGTGGGAATGTGTCTTGTTTGCTCAGTGCTACATAAGAACCTTCCGTGTTCTGAGTTTTGGTGGGAGTCGTCTCCTAAAATACTGCTCCTCTGGTCGTGTCAGCTCCGTTTTGTCAGCGTTGGCTCTTCCCGGCGTGGCTTTCACGTGCACACACGTGTGGAGCCCTCTCCTCGTGAGGGGGGCCCCTAGCTGTGCTTCTGTGACTTTGTCTCCTGGGCTGTGTGTGGGCCCCATGCCTGTGCCCTGTTTGGTATTTACGTGGTTTATCTCTTCTCTCCCCTTGAAATCTTTCCAGATCTGTATGTGTTCGGTTTCCTTCACAAACTCTCAGCTTCTGGTCCCAGGTCGATGGACTTTGTCTCCTAACTGCATTTCTTCGCCCTCTTTCTTTCGTACCTGAGGGACATGTGTCACACGGTATTGGGCTTTTCGTGTGTTTTCACTTGTGTTTTTTTCTCCGTTTTATTTCCTCTTTACATTAAAAACATCTTTTTTGATGTTTGTTTATTTTTGAGAGACAGAGACAGAGCATGAGCCGGGGAGGGGCACAGAGAGAGGGAGACACAAAATCTGCAGCAGGCTCTGAACTGTCAACACAGAGCCCGACGTGGGGTTTGCACTCACAAACTGTGAGATCGTGACCTGAGCCCAAGTTGGAGGCTTACCTGACTGAGCCACCCTGGTGCCCCCCCTCCTTTTACAGGTTTTCCTATTCCCTATTTTTCCTCCTCTACAAATGTGGCTGTTCTACATTCTGTGGTCACCGTGTTCTGTGTCCTGGCGGAGGCTCCCAGGGGCTGCCCCCGGTCCGCCGCAGGCCGCCGGTCAGTGTGCAGCCACCCGGGCTGTGCTTCGCGCCCCCGCGCCACTGCTGCCTGCGTCCGTGTCCCTCGATTTGTTACTGATGAGGGATGCTGCTCCCAGAATCCTCCTTCTTGTCCTCATTTTTAACCCTGACACGTCGGGACCCTGCGCGGCAGCCCCTGCCGGCCCAGCCTGTTCTTAGGTCCCGGGGGCCAAGAAGCACCCAAGGTTTCCCCCAGGGCCCAGGCGGCGTGTCCACAGCGGAAGGCAACACTCCTCGGTTCATGGGTAACTGTGAACGGCAGAATCATTTTTTATCCCCAAGAGGATAAGTTCTGTCCGTCCTTCCCTGGGAGCTTGCTGACTCCCAGCCCCCAGTGGGGGGTCCTGCCTGTCGGGCACTCCCCGTGACCGGTGGGGGGGGGGGGGTGTCTTGGATCGCCTTGGCTCCCACCTCGTTGGTCTGTTTGGCGGAGACTACTTAGGGGCTCTGCGGACAGCACGGTGTGGACGTAACCTGATGGATTGTGACATCCCAGCGCGGACCGGAGGGTGGGCACCGTCCCCAAGTACAGCTGCCCGCGCTCCTGGGCCCCCCCAGCCGCCAGACGAGGAGGCCGAGCCTGCGAGGCGGCCGCTCGCTCCCGACCTCAGCCGGCGAGCGGAGGGCAATGCGGCGCCCGCGGTCTCCAGGGCCTTGGCCCCGTCTGCGCCACCTCATGGCCCCGGCCCGCCTCCCTGAGCTCCGGGAGCGCTCCTGAAGAGGAGGGACAGCGAATCTTCGGGAACGAGATCTTCTGTCCCTGTTTCTCCGTGAGGGGACCACGTAGGCTGCTCCGGTGCCGGCCCCCCAGCCCGTGGCCGGCCCCAGGCTCCTTGCTACTGATGGCAGCGTGTTCTCAGGGGGTGACATGCCTCCACCGCCCGGGTCCCCCAGTCTGCACACAGGGGCACGGTCACCTAGAGGGACAACCTGAGTTGGTTTTACTTTGAAAGAATTTGCCGCGGATGCATTTTAGTAGCTGGGCCTGCAGACAAAGTGTCGGGGTTCATGGGGGCGGTTTCTCTCTGTTCAGACACTTGGACGTCGCTTCAGCAAAATGGCACCGAGCACCACCCGCAGACCTGAGTGCGAGGTTTCCCACGGCGTCCGCGTCCTGAGGCGCCTTCCCCGGGGCCCGCGATGCGGGCCCTCCCTGCCTTTGCTGCTGTCCTTCCTCCGCCCCTTTGCCACTCGGTCAGTGCCTCTGCAGGCGACGTGGCCACGCCTCCGTCCTCAGCGAACAGAGTGGGATTGTTCTGTAACAACGGTCTCCGAGCAGTCTCACGTCTCCGTTTCAACACGCAGTGGTGTGTTTCTGCGGAATACCGAGTGGTTAGCGGCCGTGCAGAGAAGCGGGTCTGCACAGCCCACAGTGGGGTTTGCAGCGTGAAACACCAGGTTTGTTTTTTTCTCTTAAAAATGTCAGTCTGTGCATGTGGATTTATTTGCGTCTTTTTCTGTCTAATGCTTTAAAAGTATGGTAGGAAGGGAATCGGGAGAAAGCTGATTCTCCATCACATTTCAGAAGCTGGAGGAAGATGGAAGGAGGTGGCCTGGGTATTTGGGATTGGAACGAAGTTCGTTTGAAACCAAGCCAGTGTCTGTTATGTTCGGCTCCGCCTCAGTCTCGGTGTGTCATCCTCTCGGGCCATCTGGAGGCCTGGCCCCGGGCACACCTGTTTATGCTGCCAGTTTGGCCCAGACCAAATGATTTGAGTTCCAGGGTCTTCAGATCTCCAGGGAGTACGAGGTTTTCTTCCCCCACAATGAAATGGACTCTGTTTTCCAAACAAAGATGGAAGTGGGTTCTGAGGGTCACAGCTTGGACTTTACCAGGAACCTCTCCCAGGCTGATTTCCTGAGGCCGGAGGCCCGCCACATCTTTCTCTTGTTTTGTTGTGACTTCCTGGTTTGTCACAGAACCCTGGAACCTGCGGCCCGTGGGGAGGAGGCCCTCGAGCAGACCTCGGGTCCACCAGGCCCAGAAACCCCTGCCGGGGAGACGGCTGCTCCGCGCCCAGCGTCCTGTGCCGCAGACTGACGTCCTGTGGCCACTTCGTGTCTGTGCATGAAGGTGCCTGCAGAGGGCACGCAGTCACTCCGTTTCGCACATCCTTGGGGATTAAAAGCACCTTTGCACCTGCCAGTCGCTTGGTGTTCTCCGTGGGACGCAGGGCTCGGGAAGGGCAGAGAGGGCAGGCGCTGGATGGCCCTTGCCTTAACCTGGAACTTCTACGCCATTGTCCTCTGTTTACCGCTTTCGGAAGGCAGCTGGTGTTGGGTGTACGCGTGTTGGGAGCTGTTGCTAAGGTGACGTGCCTTGGTCTCACCCACACAGCCTTCTGGAAGGTGGGAGTGCTTGATGGGGTCTGTGCCCACAAGAGCATTGCTGGCGAAGTTGGCGGGCCGGCCGGCCGCCGTGTGCCGTCTGCCCCTCTCCGCGTGCACGCCTGGTCCCCCTCCCGCCGACTCGCCCCAACAAGTCCCGGGCCGCACTCACTGCGGAGAGAAGCCGGGCAGCCTCGCGTCCGCGTCGCGTCTGCGGCCCTTCGGACCCAGGGTCGCCTCCCAGCCTCGCTCCCCTTGACACGGGCCTGGGAATTGGGCTTTGAACTTCCCTCAGTGGAACTCTCAAATCTTAAAAATTTTACAGTATTGTGTATGAAGAGCATGAGTCACATGACTTGGGTTACGATTTATCATTTTTTCTGGGTTAAGGGGCCGAGGGGCACAGTTGGTGGAGCTTCTGACTTTAGCTCACGTCGTGACCGCACGCTCGTGAGTTTGAGCGCCGTGTTGGTCTCCGTGCTGACAGCTCAGATGCTGTGTCTCTTCTCTCTGCCCCTCCCCAGCTCATGCTCTGTCTTTCTTCCCCTCTCTCTCTCTCTCTCTCTCTCTCTCTCTCTCAAAAAATAAAATAAAATAAATGTTAAAAAAAAAAAAGGTCTGAAGTCATTTATAATATAAACCTGTTCCTCTGGGTCATGGGCACGCCAAGACTTGGACAGAAGCTCCAGGTCCTTCCTGAGTACCGTGCACTTTGCTCAGGTGCTTTCTGAGGTCTCAGAACTCCCCAGGTCATGGGTCTCTCACCTCCTGTCCTTACACGGAGTGCCGCTTCCCCCAGGGAGGGTCTCGGCTTACCACTGGACTGTACAGTTTCTGTCTGAGTGAAATGGGTTCCTGACTTTTTGTAGAGCCTGACCTGGTTCCTCAGGGGTTTCTTACAGGGTTTCCTTCCCTCCCTAGCCAGAATTTCTTGACCAGTTTACAGCATAAAAGAGGGCATGTTTGTGAAGGACTCTGTGGTGTGAAGTTTGATCAGATTTTTAAAAACATTTACAGTCAGTTTCCTGTAACTCCATATCTGGCTATAACTTGAAAGGGATTCTTAGCATCGGGCTCCTCTGTGCTGGCAGCACAGAGCCTGGAGCCTGCTTCAAATCCTTTGTCTCTCCCTCTCTCTCTCTGCTCTCCCCTGCTTGTGCTCTGTCTCTCTCAAAAATAAATAAACATTAAAAAAAGAAAATTTTAAATGAGCCATCACTCCGGGGCACCTGGGTGTCTCAGTCAGTTGAGTGTCCGACTTTGGCTCAGGTCATGATCTCATAGTTTGTGAGTTCAAGCCCCATGTTGGGCTCTGTGCTGACAGCTCGGAGCCTGGAGCCTCCTTTAGATTCTGTGTCTCCTTTTCCCTCTCTAACCCTCCCCTGCTCATGCTCTCTCTCTTCGTCTCTCAAAAATAAACATTAAAAAAGAAAGTCTGGGGCACCTGGGTGGCTCAGTTGGTTGAATGTCTGACTCTTGATTTTGACTCAGGTCATGATCTCATGGTTTGGGATTGAGCCCCAAGTCAGGCTCTGTGCTGACAGTGTGTGTCCCCCCCCCCCCCTTCCCCTCTTCCCTCTCCCTCACTCTCTAAGGAAAAAAAATTCTAAAGAAGATAGGGCAAAACGAACAGATGGTGAATACATAAGTGTTTGTTTCATTATTTCTCATGCATTTCTATATACTTGAAACATTTCAGTGAAAATCATAGTCGTTACTTTATTATAAAATGATGGGATGGAAAATATTTCTAATGAGGAAATCATGAAATATAATAACTCCTTTTGAACAGATTTAGGGGTGCTCCATATTCCTGGAATCATTCGAAAAGTAATGTTTTCACCTTCTACATTCTATAATGCAGCTCACACTGGGGGCGATGTCGGGCTTGGGCTCCGTGTGCCGGGCGGGCCACCTCACCCAGGATGTAGCCCCCCCCCCCTTTTTTTTTTCAAGTTTTATAGTTGAGTTTTTTGTTTTGTTCTGATTTTTGACTTGGTGCTGAAGGCCGTCTTGGTCACATCGTCGTCCTCCTGTGTGTGTGTCCCGGAGGGGCTTCCATGTACTGTGCTTGGGGCTGCGGGGCTCCGGGCAGGCGACGCCGAGGGGGCGCCTGTGTGGGCTTAGTCTCCTCGCCTTCCCACGACATGGGTTTCCAGCCTTTCACCCCGAGAAGTCTGTCCTGTGACAAAACTCACAGGGCTTTGTCTGCATCATGAAGGTAAAATGATGAGTAAAATTAAAAATGTTACTTGAGTAACATATTATTAATGCACATTGAAATTCAGTCTGTCTTTTTCTCTAGTCAGTTTCTAGGAACAGTGTGAGTGCGTAGTAGAAAATCAGAGAATACAAACAGGCAGAACTTTGGAAAATGCAAGCCTGCTACTCGGATGCCCAGCGCTGACAGCTTCTGAGTCCTTGTTTCATGGAGAAGTTCTCTTTGACGGTCCGTGTTCTGTGCTCACCGGCACTGCGGACGGTTTTGTAACCTGCACTTCCCTGTCAGCCTTTTCTCTTTACTGTTGTAATTCAGTAGGTCTGAGAGCTACTCCGTGGAAACTGGTACTCTTTCAGCCACGGCCATCACCTGCCCGTCTGGGTCCTGCGTGGCCCCTCCGTCCAGCACAGGGGCTGGCAGGCTTTCTCTTACGTGGCCAGATAGTCACTTTTGCAGACTTCGCATCCTGAGAGGCAGTGGCGGGGATGTCCACTGGGTACCTGTAGACCCCCTGCCACGTGTCCCCACCTCCCGGGCCTGCTCAGTCTGGCAGGGAGGACGATCTGGACCAGGGGCGTGAGCGCCACCAAGTGCGCGCCCTGACTGGGTCTTTCCGCAGCCGTCCTCCTCCACCTGCTGTGCCCCCAGCCTCATGCTTTGCGCTCAGCAGAGGCTTGTTTTAACATTCCTTGGCGTGGAAGAATCACTTTCAGAGCTGTAGACCCGGTGAGGGAAGCGGCCAGGGGTCTAAGCCTGAGTCCTCTACACTGGGTGGAGATCATTCCAGAACCTGGGGGGGCGCCTCAGCCCCAGTGGTCTGAGAGGTCACCCTGAGTAGGACGGGAAGCCAAGTGAAGGGTCTGCTGGCCTACGGTCTGAGCTGCTCACCATGTCGGCCAGGCTGGGCCACCAGGGCCTGGGGACACGGGGGACAGGCATTTACCGGGCATAGATGTTGTGTCGGTCCCCTGGGGCCGCTTAGACGGCAGGCACCCACGCTTAAAGCTCTCCCCGCAGACTCCGGGGCAGAGCCCACCTCGCCTCCCTGGCACCCTGTCGTCACGCGGCTCCCTTTCCTAATTTCTCTCTCCCTTCTCTTCTAGGGACCAGTTGTCGGGTTTCGGGCCTGACCACATAATACAGTGCGGTCTCCTCTGGGGTCCTCAGTTTAGTGACATGTGTCCAGGCCCTTTTTCCGAGTAAGGTCACGTTTATAGATTCCGCGTGGATATATTTTAAGGGGTGGGCAATACAACTCAACACTCTGCTGATGCTTTCTTGAGCTAAATGTACATTTTTTTATGTTTATTTACTTAGAGAAAGAAAGGGGTGGCATGCCTGCTGTGGGGAGGGCCCGGGCAGAGGGAGAGACAGACTCCCCAGCACGCTCCATGCCGTGTCAGCATGGAGCCCAGTCAGGGTTGAACTCACGAACTGTGAGATATGACCTGAGCCGAAACCAAGAGCTGAACACTTAACAGACTGAGCCCCCCAAGTGGCCCACTTTTTTCTCCTTCTGAATGTAGGTGTGATGGCAGCCTGAGCAAGTGCAGGTGTGAGTGAGTGCCCACGCCTGCCCGGCCCCCACCCGTGTTGAGTCTCCGTCGCCGTGGCCTGGGGGCACCTGTTCCGGGCCTCGGTCTAGCCGGGCGTCCGCCGCCCGTGGCCCTCGCCCCCGTCGGCATCCCTGGCCTCAGCACGCGCTCTGTGCGCCCCGCCGGGCCGCGCTGCCTCCCTCGGGTGACCCCCGGGACGCCCTCTTCCATTCACCTCGTCGTGGACGTTTGTGTTGCTTGCAGATGGGCTCTTAGGCCCGTGGCTGACGTGCTCTCGTCCACAGAACGTAGGACGTTGGGTAGATGTATTTTAAACATACTCTCTCAGCTAATGCTCTCTGTTTACAAGGGAAAAAAAAAGCATCTTACTTCTCTGGGCACTTGCTGTCTCGCCCACAAGCGCCCCCCCCCCCATTTTATTTTTTTAAGTCGGCTCTACACCTGGCATGGGGCTTGGACTCAACCCTGAAACAAAGTCACACATTCTACCGACTGAGCAATCCTGGCGCTTCTCACCCAGAAGCTTGTTTTGTTTTGTTCTGTTTTATTACAGCGGGGGGGTTGTGGGGGGGGATAGGGGGCTGTCTTGGAGCAGCCAGGCCACCGCAGTGCGGTCACCGAGTCAGGGCTGTGCCCCGTCCTGCCCTGGGGGCCCGGTACCTGCCAGCCCTCCGCGGGGACGGGGACCGGGACGGGGACGGGGGACTGGGAGTGGCTTGGTGTCCTGTCAGCGCGGACAGGTCTTCACACAGCGCTGCCTCCGGGTATGTGTGTTCCTGTGGTGCGTCCTTCTGGCCCAGGTCATGGGGGAGACCCCGGGACCCAGGGGACACTGCATGCCTTCCTGTTTTAGGTTCCTGAGTCTGAGGAGACCGGTTGACAGTGACTTTGAGGGGAAAGGAGGTGGCTACATTATAGGTTTATTTCTGGAAGATTCAGTTGTTACTAATTAGGCTTGTTGTGCTCCAGGCATCCTCTCAGCAGTCCTTGCAGTTAAAGGAGGGAAGTTATTGTTGAACCTGGCCAGTTACCTGACATAGGAGAGCAAAGACGATGGGGGCTTTGTAGTCTCTTGTCTGCTTTAGAAGCTAGAGTGCACCTTGAACTCGGGAGTTCTCCTACAGCCAGTCCCTCTCAGACCGACGCCTTGGTGTGGAGCACGTCCGCCCCCATCGGCACCCTCTGCTAACAGATGGCCTTCCTGGTTCGGGCTTTGTTCTGGGGAATGTCACCGTGTGGCTCTGAAGGAAGGTCCCAGCACGTGGACAGGGAGAGTGGCTTCCGTGGTGCTCGGCATGGACAGATGGACGTGAAGGGCTCCAGGGTAGAGGCGTGTCATTGCAGGGGCTGCAGGGGCCGTGTTTCCTGGCAGCCAGACGGGCCCTGGCGTTCTGTGGTAACACCGTCATGCCACGAGGTCACTCCGATGGCCGCACGCGGTGTGTGCTGAGTGAGTTTGGGAAGACAGGACTGCCGTGCTCAGTAGGTGAGCCCCGCATGCCCCATTTCCAAGCGGGTCCAGCACCTGTCCGGGCTCACAGTGCTGGGTGTAGGGACGGAGGCGGGGCCAAAGGAATGGCCTCGATGGTTTGTGTCCACCCGTGTGGCCAGTGTTTTGTACCCGAGTCCCGTGTCGTCCTTGTCTGACCGACCCACCCCGCTGGTCTCCAGCTGCTCTCGTGACACTGTAACAGAGCAGCAAATGCCAGCTGCAGTCCCCGGGCCTGGGCACAGGGCAGTGCCGTCAGCTGGTGCAGAGCACACGATCGACTGAGGGCACAGGTGGTCACATGGGAAGAGACACCACGACAGGCAGCCGCTGGTGCCGTCGAGAGCCCAGTAGGCAGATGGTCACCGCCTTTTTGTGTTTTAAAGTGGTGTTGGCAAGATGGGGACTGGGCACCCTGTGTGCTCCTGGGGAGGACGTGCTGGGGGCAGCGTTTCTGCAGCCCACTTGGCAGGATTGTGTGGATGAGTATCTTGACTTCCTGCCCATCTCTGCCACAGGTCTGGTGTAGGCATGTGGGCTTGAAAATGGGGGTGGTCTCACGCCGGTCAGAGTGGGTAACATGAACAAATCAGGAGGCTGCAGATGCTGGCGAGGGTGTGGAGAGACGGGCACCCTCTATACTGTTGGTGGGAATGTAAACTGGTGCAGCCGCTCTGGAAAACAGTGTGGAGGCTCCTCAAAAAACTATCCATAGAACTCCCCTAGGATCCAGCAGTAGCACAGCTGGGAATCTCCCCAAGGGATACAGAAGTGCTGATGCACAGGAGCACATGTACCCCAATGTTCATAGCGGCACTTTCTACAATAGCCAAATCAGGGAAAGAGCCTAAATGTCCGTCACCTGATGAATGGATCAAGAAGATGTGGTATATATACACGATGGAGTACTACATGCCAATGAGAAAGAATGACATCTGGCCATTTGTAGCGACGTGGGTGGACCTCGAGGGGGTCATGCTGAGTGTAATAAGTCAGGCGGAGGAGGACAGAGACCATATGTTTTGGCTTATAAGTGGAACAGGAGAAACCTAACAGAGGACCATGGGGGAGGGGAAGGGGGAAATGGGGAGAGGGAGGGAGGCAGATCACAAACTCAAATACTGAGAACAGACTGAGGGTTGATGGGGGTGGGGAGAGGGGGAAATAGGTGATGGGCAGGGAGGAGGGCACTTGTTGGGATGAGCACTGAGGGTTATATGGAAACCAACTTGACCATCAACTATAATTTAAAAAATGGGAAAAAGTGGGGTTGGTGACATAGACAGGGTGGTGACATGGATGGGGTGGCATAGCAGGGTGCGGGGGGGCCAGAGGGCATGAGAGCGGACAAGTGGGGTCTCCAGGATGCCCGTGTCGCGCCCTGAGGCTGAAGGGGGGCACACGCGTGGCCCGTTGGCACTGCCCGGGACGCGCCCTCTTGGCAGCAGGATTGGGGGCGGGGCACCGGCGGGCTCGGTCAGCGGGGCCTGCGACTCCGGATCTCGGGGTCATGGGGTTGACCCCCTGTTGGGTGTAGAGATGACTTAAAAATGAAATCTATACAAAAAGAATTGAGGAATAAACCGTGTGGGTGCCGCTGGGCGTGAGCGGAGAGCGCCTTGCCCCAGGGGCTGCCGTGTGTGCGCCCCGTGCCCGGGGGGGTGGGGGGGGTCCTTTCTCTCTCTGGGCCACTTCTGTGAAGGCCGCTGGCCGTGTTGGCAGACCCCTGGGAGCGGCGCGGACGTGCCCCCCGGAGGGACCTGCTTCAGTGGCCGGCTTCCCTCCCCTTTCTCTGAAGGCCGCCTCGTCTCGATAGTGTTCTCGGTCCGGCCAGCGTGGCAGAGGCAGGGGTCAGCGGCTTGCGCGCGGGGCCCGCAGATCCGGCCTCTACGGGGTGTGTGTCGCGTGCTGTTCTGTGTGTTTATTGAGATGAGTTTCCTGTGATGTCAGCCATCACGTGATTTAGCAGTTCTAACAGAAGATCTACCAGAGAGTGTCGTCGGGCACGTGAAGCCCCGTGTGTTCGCGGCAGGACAAGAGCACAGCCACGCCCCCTTCTGCCTCGGAGCGGAGGCTCAGGGAGACTCGGGAGCGCACTTTGGGAAAGTGAGACGACAGACATGTGGGGACAGGGGACACGCACCTGTGTGAAGGGCCTCTTGCCTCCCCCCGCCCAGGCGGGGCTGTGAGCCAGGGCAGTGTCACCAGAGAGGGGGGACTGGACGAGGGGCCTCCAGGGGGAGCCTGTGGCGTCTGGAGCTCAGGGGCGCCGAGGCCCCTCTCGACAACAGTGATGTGGGAGACGGCGCGGCCTTCTGTGTGCGCCTGTGCAGCCCCCCAGGCGAGGACAGCCGCCCCCTCCCCGCGTAATCACTGTGCTGACTTGCAGCCTCCGAGAACCTCGTCCACAGTGTGCTGAGTGTCTTGGCGCCATCATGGTCCATCTGTTCTCTGTTGAGGGACATCTGGGTCGTTTGCAGGGTTTGTACAAGTCAGTGTGCGCGTGATGTGGCTTTGGTGGCCTCCGCACACACATCACTTGGGGCGTATGTCTAGACGGGCACCTGAGTCACATCCACCTGCAGTGGAACCTGCCTGCTCCCGCACCCCGAGTTCCCAGGCCAGGTCCCAGCCAGCGCCCTCCACCCCGGCCACCTCCCTGAGGACCCGACAGCCTGCTTAACCCCTCGCCAGGCCGGCGTCTTATCACTCTGCACTGGTTGTGGCTCTTTGCCAGCCTGTGTTTGGAAGGGCCAGGACCTCACTGTGGGGGGCAGCAAGGCAGTGACAAGGGTGGGGAGTGAGGTGTCAGGGAAGGATGGAGGTGCGCACCCCAGCTTTGGGGACGGCATTGGTAACACGCCTGGGCCTCCGTCCTTGGCCCCGCCCTCCCCAGTGTGAGGGGCAGGGCGCCAAGGGGAGCTGAGCCAGCCCTGGTCCAGGCACAGACATTGTCCTAAGCTCTTAATTGGAGCTTTTATTTCACTATTTTATAGATTGAGAAACTTAGACACATCTGACCACAAACCCAGGGTTCAGAACAAGTTAGACCGGAGTTTCTGAAATGTCCTTGACAGCTTCCTGTTGTGAGAAAAATTGTGTCTCTGCCCTGCACACAGCAGCGTCTTCATGAGAGGGTGTGTGTGTGATACGCCTGATACCGCGGCTCTGTGCTGTTTCATTTTCTAAATGTTCTGGAAACACCTGGCAGGTGACGTCCAGCTGCAAGGGCTCCACCGCCACCATGTGGTGCTCCAGCCTCTTCTCTGGCGAAACCCATCTTCTGTCCTTTGTCCATTTTCTAATTGGATGGTTTGCTGCTTACTGCCCTTGGTGGCTCGCAGATCGGCAGCGTCTCTTTCACCTGGGAATGGAGGCTTTAATTTTGTCACAGTTTATCATTTTCCTTCTGTGGTGGGTGCTTTTGGGGTCCTGTTGTCCTGGCTCCGTGGGTGGAGCGTGTGATGCTTGAGCTCATGTTGGGTGCAGGGATTACTTAAAAATAAAAACAAAAACTTTTCGCCTAGCCGTCGGTCTCAGATTTCCTCCTGTTTTTATTTTCCCCTAAAAGTTTCACAGGTTCTTAGAGTTTTTCTTTTTTAGTTTTACACCTAAATATTTCATTTTTATTTAGGGCAGTTGTGGATGGTGTTGTGTTCCTACAAACTCGTTGTTGCTTGTGAAGTACTGTTGACTCTTGACCAGTGTGGGCGTTGGGGGCACCCCCCCACCCGTGTGCGACTTCGGTGTGACCCCGACTCCTTCAGCACTTGACGACTAGCTGTCGACCGGAAGCCTTACCAATGGCACGAACAGTAGACGAACACATATGTTGCATGTCACACATGTGACCTATTCTTAGGGTGAAGTACGCTGGGGGAGTGTTACTGCAGAGCACTGCGCGGACGTGAGACACTGGGGCTCTGGGTGTTGATCTGGGTCTGCTCCCTCGCCGAGCTCATTCTTTCTGGAGGCTTTTGGAGATTCCTTGCAGTTTCTAGATGGATGATCATGTCATTGTCAAACAGAACGTTTTATTTCTTCTTTTCCAGTGTGTATGTTTTTAATTTCTTTTTCTTGCCTTACTGCACTGGCTCTCACTTCCAGTCTGATGTCCAGAAGCAGTGGTGGGCTGGGGGACATCCCTGCCTCGTTCCTGATTCCGCTTTTCTCAGGCACGAAGCAGCCGTGCGCTCTCGCGGACACTTGTCTCCACGCTGAGGGTCTCCCCTGTGTCTTCCTGGGCCGAGACTAGCTCTCAGGAGCACTGGACCGTGCTCGCTGCTCCTTCTGCAGGGACACTGGGGGCGCGGTCGGGTAAGTGTCCAGCTCTTGATTTCAGCTCAGGGCATGATCTCACAGTACATGAGTCTGAGATCTAAATCGAGCTCTGTGCTGACAGCCTGGAGCCTGCTTGGGACTCCCTCTCTCTGCCCCTCCCCTGCGCTCGCTCTCTCTTTCTGTCCATGATAATGACAAACTAAAAATAATGCCCACTTTTCCCTTTATCAGCAGTGGTCATCATGTGATTTTCTTCTTTAGCCTGTTGACTTGGGGGGTTTTCACAGTTTGAGCCAGCCCTGCATATTCTGCATTTATTAACGCAGACACAGCTGTCCCCACCTGACACTGCTGTGGAGGTCACCGCAGAGTCCTAGACCGTCCCCCTTCTGTCCTCCGTCTGGTGGAGATAGGCTCCTGGCAGGTGTGCTCTGTGTCCCAGGACCTCCCTGCCTGGTGCTGCCATGAATGCCCATGCTGCCGTTTTCTGACCGTGCCCGTGGGCTGGCTGGCTTGCAGGGCGGTCCGTGTTCGATGCTGCAGGGTGAGCCCAGTCCTGTCCTTGAGGGTCAGCCGTCGTGTGCAAATACACCTGGTCCTCCTGGTCTTTCTCTCCATTTGTGTCTCTTCCCCCAGGGCCACCTCCAGCAGTGTCTGTCTGCCCCGGCCCGCGGGGTCATTCAACGGGAACCTAGAGCAGGGAACAGATGAATGGATGGGACAAGAGATGCAAAGAATGAGAGCAAGACAGGAGGTCTGATCAAGCTATAAGTTTAATCACGGCTGCTGATTATATAACGTGTGCAGGGGGAAGAAGGAATGCAGAAGGGGAAGAAAGTGCTGGGGGAGGTACGAGGTACAGGGGGCCTGCCCAAGGTTAACAGATGGTAATCTCAGTCCCTGAGGCCATCAGGTACCTAGGACTTGACCGCTGCTTATCTTGCTACAACCTTCCGCCAGAGTTCTTTTAATCCTTTCTTTGGCTCCCGGCATCTGTCCGTGCAGGGCAGCCGCTGTAGGGGGTGGCTCGGGTCCCCCGCCCTTTACGTGTTCCACGCTGTCATGCCCACGTCAGTCCTGGGTTCCTCTGCGGCTCCGCTCCTTCTGGGAGACAGTGTTTTTCCTCCTGTCTCCTCGTTGCTCTCCTCTCCCCTTCAAGCTGTGTGTTCACTTTTAACGTCCCAAGGATTCGGTCTCCGTTCTGCGCTGTGATTAGCGTCTTGTGCTGTGCTCTGTGCACAGGTTAGGTTCGCTGCACGAGCTGGGAAGCTTTGAGGTGCCGCCCCCCTCGTCCGTGGGACGCCACTGCCCTGCCCTTGGGGCCGGGGCCAGGGGAAGGAGGCAGCTCTGCAACAGGCCGCTCACCAGCCTTCCTGTTTCTCCGCCCGGCCGGGGCGCCGCTCACACCGGGTCTTGAGCACAGCCAGCTTTGTCACCTCTCACTTCCTGTGAAATGCAGCGTGCCACCCAGTGTCCACGGGGTGAAAATGTGCAGCTCACTCACCGCTGTGGGCCTTCACTCAGCCCCCAGGCCCAGCACCCGTGCCCTCCAGACTCCGCCCACAGCCGCAGCCTCGAGTCTGAGTGGCCGCCACACGCGGGCCCACGGGGGGGAAATCAGGGTCAACTCGCAGTGTGAGACTCATGCGCGTCACCCGTGCATTGTCGCTGCTGTGTGCTCCGCGCCAGCTCGGGCCTCTGACGCGTGGTCGTGGGGCGCGGCCTGGGGCACCTGTGCCCACGGGTGTGGTCACGGGGTCCCACTCCCAGCAGAAGGGAACCGTTTTCCTTTGCTCGGTGTCTTCACTGCCACTTGGTACCTCGGTTTGATTGTTGTTTATATTTTCTGGATTGCTAAAGCAGTTGATGAGTTTTTCATCTACTTACTGACCTTTTAGATTTCTTCTTTTATGAAGTGTCTTAAGTCCCGTGTACATTTTTTAAAAATTTATTTATTTTGAGAGAGCGCGTGCAATGGATGGGGTGGAGGGGTGACAGAAATGAGAATCCCAAGCAGGCTCTGCCCTGTCCGCTCAGAGCCCAAGGTGGGGCTTGATCCCATGAACCATGAGATCATGACCTGAGCCAAAATCAATCAGATGCTTAATCGATGGAGCCACCCGGGTACCCCTTGTGTCCATTTTTGTGCTGGATGGTTTGCTTTTTTCTTAGTGATTTATAGGAGTTTTTAAAGTGTTAAAATTTTTAGAGCTTTCTTTTATGGTTGATGCTTCTGGCGAAAAAGTCTTTCTTTACCTGGAAGGAGCTGTGACGGCCCTTTGGTTCCACCCGCCGTCCAGTAAGTAGCCTCCTGCCTGTGCCTCTGATGTCTGGGTCTGCAATGTGTCCAGAAGTGATTTCTGTGCCCAGTCACAGTTTTCCACACAGACGTCCAGCTGTCCCCACCAGTGGTGGACAGAGCTGTCGTTCACTCTCGTCCTGCCGTCTGGTGCCTCTGAGCCCATGTCTGCTGCGGGCACAAGCCTGTTCCCGGCTCTGCCACGCTGCCCAGCACTTTGTCCACACGGTGCCGCTTTGACACCGTCTCCTCCACGTTTTGGCTTTGACTTTATTTAATTTTGTTTATTAATATGTATTTATGTAATCTGAGATTCTTTCCTTTTGATTTTAAGGAAATTTGCATGAGTTCTTTGTTTTGAGACCTTCTCCACTTTCTATCTTAGCGCAGTTTGGGCTTCTGCTCAGTAGTTCTGTGGCTACATCCAGCCCCTCCTGGTTTGGGTTCATTTCCTGGCGGCTGGTCTTTTCTCTGCAGTGTCCCCTGCCTTGTGCTTCTGCAGGGCCTCGCGGACTCGTCGGGCTGATTCCGTACACCAGTCAGGGTTAGTGAGGACCCCACACAGCTTTGTGGTTGTGGCTCTCAAGTTACTGTATTAACGTGACGTCTTTAAAAGTATAACTGAGGGGCGCCTGGGGGGCTCAGTCGGTTAAACGTCCGACTTCAGCTCAGGTCATGATCTCACAGTTCGTGAGTTCGAGTCCCACATCAGGCTCTGTGCTGACAGCTCGGAGCCTGGAGCCTGCTTCAGATTCTATGTCTCCCTCTCTCTCTGCCCCTGCCCCACTCGTGGTCTATGTCTGTCTCTGTCTCTTTCTCAAAAATAAACATTTAAAAAACAGCAAAAAAAAAAAAAAAACAGTTGTAACTGAGGAAAGTTTTAAATTTTTAATTCACATGGGGCGCCTGGGTGTCTCAGTCGGTTAAACGTCCAACTTCAGCTCAGGTCATGATCTCACAGTTTGTGGGTTCGAGCCCCATGTCGGGCTCTGTGCTGACAACTCAGAGCCTGGAGTCTGCTTCAGATTCTGTGTCTCGCTCTCTCTCTGACCCTCCCCTGCTTGCACGGTCTCTGTCTCTCAAAAATAAATAAAAACCATAAAAAATTTTTTTTAAATTTTTAATTCACTTAAAAATAATAAAATTTTTTACTGAAAAGTAACTTGTACAACCAAAATCAATAAAAATTTAGTGAAAATAGTGGCATTTGTTCTCTCTGCCTGCAGCCCCCTTCGGTGTCTGCCCTGAGGAACCGCCGGGTGCGGCCTGCGTCTGCGCTCCGTCTGCTGCGTTCTGCTCTTTTCTCCTAAGTGGAAAAATAACCGCCCCTCACAGATGGGCGGTATGAGAAGGGGCAGTTTGGATTGTCTTTCTCGCAGGGTCTGGAAACCCTCCTGGTGGCTGTTGAGACCACTGAGGTGGCCACATTCTCTGCATTAATGGGTCTTCCTTGTGGGATTCTGTAATGTCCCATATCAGCTGTTTGGGAAATGGTGATTCATCGAGTTATGCAGATCTCTTTAATGTTGACAGTTTTCATTACACGTTATTTAAAAAGTAACCTTAAAATTTTTTTCTTTAAGTTTTTTTTAATGTTTATTTATATTTGCGAGAGAGGGAGACACAGAATCCGAAGCAGGCTCCAGACTCCGAGCTGTCAGTACAAAGCCCGACGCGGGGCTCAATCATACAAACCATGAAATCATGACCCGAGCTGATGGCTGATGTCAGACACTCAACCGACTGAGCCCCCCACCCCACCCCAGCACCCCTAAAAAGTAACCTTTTAAAGCCACCACCAATCTCATTAAAATGTCTTTGAGCACTGGGATGCCTTCGGGCTCACGGACGTGGATGCCAGCTTTCCTGAGCTCCGGCGTCCCCGGGAAGCTGTTCATTCTCCTGGAAGGGATAGCTCTAGTTGGTTGATTTTTGAGAAGGTAACTGCCAATACCAGTTCTTGATGATAATAAATGTATTTTGTTTGAGAGTCTTTCTGGTGAAGCCTGTGTCCCGTGAAATCGCAGGTGAGCCCCTGGCTCAGCCGGCCACTCCCAGAGGCTCTGCGGGGCCCAGTGCTGTGCCACAGGCCCCCCGAGGTCTTGTCCGAGTCTGCACGGGGACTCAGGTTTGCCACTCAGTAAGATTTTGAATTGTGGCTTCGTTCCCAAGGACAGGTGCAGTGCTGTCCTGCGGTTGTGTGAGGGGCCCCCCCTTCTCCCGGGGCGCAGTGGCACCCCAGCCCCGCCAGTCCCGTGGGGAAGGCGGCGTTGGCCTCACAGGGCCTCGAACACCCTCAGCATCTACAGACCCCCGCACGGCCACCGGGCTGGAATGGACGGGGCCAGGACTGCATCCCGGGCGTGGCCACGGTCCCAGAAAACTTGATTTATGGACAGGGATATTGTATTCTAATACACATGCGATTTTCACATGCCACAGATTTGAATTTCTTTGACTCCCAAAGCTTTAAGTATGAAGCCTGGGCCCCTGTGTGAGTCCATCAGTGTGGTTTGTGAGTCTTGATCTTGGGGTTGTGAGTTTGAGCCCCAAATTGGAGGAGGAGATTACTTCAAAATAAAATCTTAAAAAAAAAAAAAAAAAAGGAAACCCATTCTTTTGTTGTTGTTTGTTTGTTTTGGGTGAGCGAATGCATCCTGTCAGCACAGAGCCCAACCCAGGACTAGATCTCATGACCGTGAGGTCATGACCTGAGCTGAAACCAAGAGTCGTATGGACTCATCTGACCGAGCCGCCCAGGCGCCCCTGGGGCCTGTCGTCAGCTCTCAGTTTTTACCTAGGAGGGGACAGGCCTGGCTTTGGCCTGGGCTGTCGTGTGACCCGCATGGCCTCCAGCCCGCTTCTCAGGAAGGCAGAGGGCGGTGAGCCCGAAGCTAGCTTCAGTGTGTCCTTACCCGGGCTGCGGTGTGGCCGAAGTGGGTGTCTGGGTCTCTGGACTGTCGCTCCACTGCTGCTGGAGCGCTTCTGACCTTAGTGCCCTCCCCTCCCCGTGGGCACACATCTGGGGACTTGGCCAGTCCAGTTGGGGCTGGCAGTTTGCCCTCGCTCAGCTTCCTCCAGGCTGTTTGTCCCGTTACTTCCTTAGTGCCGTCTTTGCCTCTGGGTAATGGTGGACTTCGTGTTTGGGTCTCCAGAACTCAGCCTTTTCCCTTAGTTTTAAAGTTTTGGA
>NC_043715.1:615420-636753 GCF_006229205.1 Suricata suricatta
CCCCCCCCCCCCCCCCCCCCCCCCCCCCCCCCCCCCCCCCCCCCCCCCCCCCCCCCCCCCCCCCCCCCCCCCCCCCCCCCCCCCCCGTCCGCTTGCTCGCCTTGGGCACACTCCCCGGCTGCGTCCATCCTTCCAGGGTGGCCGCTCAGGTGTGGGCTGGTGGGCCTTTCCTGGTTGCTGGCACGTGTCACCTGCGTCCACTGCGTGTGCCAGCTTTCCTGGGCTGTGGTCTCATCCCCTGGCCTTCCAGCTCTGATCTGCACAAAGCCAGTTTTCCACAGCTCCTGCTGTCAGCTTGTCACTTGAAGAGGAGAGATCGGGTTAGATCCTTGGATTTTGGCTAAACTCAAGGCATTGCAGCAATGTCTCGGCTGGAGCCTCTGTCCCATGCGTCATGTGTCCTGCCCGGGTAGAGGGATTGCAGCAGAGCCTGCTCTGCGAAGGGACACCAGCCCTGCGTGTGTGCCCCTCACACGGCGGCCGGGGCTGGCTGCGGGGCGGGGCTCCGGCTCCAACTGCGCTGGGAGCACCTTTGGGAGGGCATACACCTCGTCGCTGTCCTTGTTTGGAGGGCTCTTGTCATATCTGCCCTGCCACCCCCTTTGAATGGCCTGTCTCTCCAAACCCGAGGTGCAGGGTCCCCAGGCAAGCAGGGGAGAGGCCCTGCCCGCGCTCTGTCCGGGCTCGGACCCACAGCCGCAAGGTCACTGGCAAACTCCTGGAGCCAGTGGCGTGGGCACGGTGCCTCTGTTTCAGGGAAGTGGCCGGGGTCTCTTCAGAGGACTCGCCCAGTTCCAGAAGCCCTCGAGTGCTTTCCTGAGTGGCCTCTGGACCCCCGCAGCCTGCGAAGCCAGGGCAGGGAGACGGCCGCAGCCACCAGCCCGTCGCGTGCAGGAGCCAGGCCTCAGACCCGCCATCTCCCGACGTGCCGCTGATGGGTGCCGAGCGTCCAGTCCGTGTGGGCCCCAGAGTGCTGTGGGGTGCCTGGTTCTAAGGGGAGTGGAGCGTCCCTGTGTTCAGAGCAGGCATCTTCTGACACTGGCACTTACAGCATGTCTGAGTGGGGACGGCCAGGTTGCCTCCAGGGTCTGAGACTTGATGGCCACCCACTGGATTGTTGGGTTAGAAGGCCCCAGAGCCCTGGTTGAGGTCGCTCTGTAACTTGTTAGCAGGGAAGATTCCTGCCCCAACAAAGATTGTGCCCACCGTGACGGCTCTGTTGGGGTGGGGGTGAGGGACCGGCCTCTCCTTGGGTTGAGCAGTGCGTGCCCGGCAGTGACCAGGGAGGCCTGTGGCATCCCGGCAGCCCCTCCCCTCAGAGTGGACCCACGGAGGGAGTGGCGAGCTGAGCTGGCGTGTGACTGTGCCTGGCTCCGAAGTCGTGGCTGGTGACCAGAGTTGCTTCGGTCTGGTCTGTCTTCGTCTGTGTCCTTCCCTTTGCTGGTGTGGCCATTTCCCAAGGTCAAGGGGGACGCCGACGGACGCAGGGACCAGACAGCCTGGGGGAGGACTGGGAAGGCCAGGTAGATGGAAGAAGACAAAGGTGTGTTTGAGATCAGCTGCCTTGTCACTGAAATAACAGGGGACTCGGGTCCCCTTGGCTCGCCGGGTTCCACATGGGTCCAGCTCTCCCAGAAAATTAGCCAGAATGCGTTGGTGGCAAATCTGAGCCCTGGAGCTGACAGCCCTTATGAACCCACGACGTCCCCTAAAGAAATGAGTCTGGTGTGCTGGGCTTCCGGGCCCTGAGGACATGGGCCATCGTGCAGGTCCTCCTGCTCCTGTCAAGCTCTGAGTATTGAGGGGGTTGTAACCGCGGCAGCAAGGTGGCTGGCGTGGCCTTGGCTGTCCTCGTGCACGCAGTCTTAGGGGAAAGAACACACTCTAACCCACCAGCTGGGGGTGGTGGTCCCAGCCTTTGGGGTAGAGGTAGGTGGTGCCCTCAGGACAGCGGCCTTCAGGGGAAATTGAGGCCAGCGGCTGGCATGAAGTGTCCCTTGGGCCATCTTGGTGAGGTTTGGGCCCACAGTCACTCTGTGACAGATTGCATGGAATTAGCTGGATGCTCACAAAATGAAATGTGAAAATTAATAAAGGGAAGTCTCATTTACAGTGGAGTTGGGGGACGAGCGGGGGCCTCTCCTACCCAGTGCTGGCCAGCAGGCCCGACAGGAGGCCAGGGCGCGGGCTTTGTCACCCCAGCCGGAGGGCAGAAGGTTCCCTCGTCCCCCAGCAGCGGCCCGGCCGGGGAGGGGCCGCTCCACTCCAGCTCCCGCTTTTCTCCGCTGGACTTTCATTCACAGCGGCCCCCCACGCCCCACCCCAGGCCTTCGCGCCAGTGCTGACGGCGAGAACCGGAACAGGCAGCCTTGGCGTGGTGCTTGGCGGTGTGCGCGGACGTCCTGAGCCGCCGGGTGTGCCCTGGAGGGCCCCCGGGGAAGCCCTGCAGGTGGCACTCTGGCTCAGCTTGTCCAGTCCGAGGCGGAGCTCTTTCCCAGCCTCAGAACTGGGCCCAGCCAGCGCAGCACCCCAAGGCTCTCTAACCCTGGATGAGCGAGCTCACGGCTTCACTCCTTCCTCTCGCCTTGTGGCTTCTGTGGCCGTTTGGAAGGGTCATTAGGCTTGGGGGTTGGGACGGTGTCCTGGAACCGCACTCATTCCCTCCGTGCCGCTCTGCGGCTGTTGTGCCCGCATTCCCAGGGAGGGCGAGTGGAAGGAGGGGCAGGCCTTTCCGTGCAGGGGCCTTGAAACTCCACAGTGAATAGAGAGACCGCCTAACCGAGCCGGTCCTGGGACACAGTGAAGTCCCTTGTTCAGAGAATGAAGTGGCACCCGCGCCCATCTCCTGGGGTGGACGGCGTGGGGTGGACTGAGATCGGGGTTCAGACACCGTGGGGTCTGTGCCGTGGCCGCTTGCTGGCCCAGGCATGCCCCAACACAGTCTCCATCGACTCATGCTTCATACCCAAGAGCAGGGCGGTTGGACACGCCGTGACGGCTGTGCTCGATTTCCCCTCGTGAGAGCAGGCAGGCAGGAGTTTCTAGAAAGGTAATTTGTGTGCAGTCTTTAAATTTCTCCAGAAACATTGTGAGCTCCGCGGCCGGCTCTGAGTCTGGCTCTGAGAGGCTGCTCCAGGCTGAGGTGCTCGGCTTTGTGCGGGGGCTCTGGAGAGGGGTATCGGATTCGTAGCTTCATGCAGAGATGGAAAGTGCCGTTTGTGGCTCCAGCCACTGGACCCTGTGGTCGGAAACCCCTCTCAGCCTGCTCTGCGTGAGGGGGGAGTGAGCGTCAGGCCGGGAATGCAGATGGTCCGCCTTCTCCCTCTTCCCCAGATACACCCCAATGTCTTAGGTCAGACAGGTGCCAAGAGGACACTGTCTGAGATTTTAGCAGTTAACTCAGGGAAGCAGGGGGCTCTCCGGAAGACGCTGGGGCGGGCAGGCTCGGCCTCAGCGCAGGGAGCAGGGCACACCGGGGTCCGCGGCTGCCGCTCACGGATTGCATTTCAAAGCCACACTTCATACGGAATCAAGGCCATTAATTCCAGGTGAGTTAGTTACAGACAATGCTCCTCCAAAATGGCAACGCACAGAGGTGGGTCACTGAGGAAAGAGGAGATAAAACATGCACATAGTTTGTTTAAAATGTCTTCTTGGGGCACCTGGTGGCTCAGTCGGTTGAGCATCAGACTCGGTATTGGCTCAGGTCATGGTCTGGTTGGGCTCTGCGCTGACAGTCTGCAATCTCTGGGATTCTCTCTCTGCTCCTCCCCTGCTCACGCTGTCTCTGTCTCTCTCAAATAAGTAAACTTAAGAAAATAATAATGAAATGTTTTCTAATTCTGATGATGAAAATGTCAAAAGTATAAAAAGGAAGGCGTTGGCTTTTGGGAAGACAGACTTGGTGCAGGCTGCAAACAGGAGGCGCGGAGGGACGGGAGAGCCCGTGGTCTGATCAGCCATCCGGCCGCGGGCAGACACTGAGAGGAAGTTGCTTGTACTCTCGGGTACCAGAGGGAGTCCACACAGGGCCACCAGGGCACCGGGGCGGGGACCAGGATGGCCAGGAGGCAGAAGACAGGAGCAAGGGGGCGGCCTTTGCCAGAGCCTGGGCCGGGGGTTCTGCAGGAGAAGCGGGCGGACACGGCGGACAGCTTAGGGCTGGCTTGTCTGACTGCTGCGGTGGGCTGGGCCCTGGCTGCCGGGCGGCAGGCTCGCTGTCGCTATAGAAGGGATGGTCTCTCCCCACGTAACAAGGCTGGCTGCTGCTGTTGTTTTAACGGGTCAGAACATCAAAATACAGAAAATAAGAACCATGCCTAACACAGCGTGTGTCCTGGGAAATGCAGGGGCTGGCTCAAGGGGCACAGATCCGGGCATCTGGGGAGCCACGAGGCCTCCCTCAGAGGCGTCACATGACACTGCCTTCTGCTCCTTTTACTTGGGAAAAGTTGGAGAATTGGGTCTGTGTGGTGCTTTCTGAAAAGCAAAAGAATTCTCATCCCGACTTTCTGTCAGGGGCTGTGCGGGAAGGGGGGTCTGCCTTCCCAGAGCGCGGGTGGGGTCGAGACTGTGACTTAGAGGGCGGTGGGTGTGATGCGCTGCGCCTGGCATGTGAGCCTGCCCGCGGGCAGGTGCAGGGCCCCCAGAAGAACAGGGCGGGGCTCTACATCATGGAGCACAGCCCCGCCACCTGGGTTGTGAGCCCTGAGGTCCCCGCCTAGTCACCTGTCCCAGCGTGGAGCACAGCCCCATCGGCGCAGCGGCGGACGTTCAGCCCCTCCGGGGGCACGGATTTGAGATCGCCTAGGCCTGGTCTGCATGAGGCCTGACTGACCCTCTGTGTTCTCTCTCTCGAAGCAGACGGTCGATGACGAAGCGATGGCAGTCTAAATGAAGATCGGGTGAGGGAGAAGAACGATGCCCAAGGGTGGGTGTTCTAGAACACCACAGCACGAAGACTTCTCCCTCAGCAGCGACATGGTGGAGAAGCAAACGGGGAAAAAGGTAACGTGTGAGCCGCCCTCCTCCTCGCTGGCGCCCCATCACTGGGCACTTGCCTGCTCCGGCTGGCTGTCTGGCTGGCTGTCCCTTTTCCGTCTGCAGCCATGGTGAAACAAGGACGGTCTGCTCTTTCCAAAGAGAACCTTTATCTTAAGGATGTGCTCGTTGATTGGGGACCAAAGTTAAGCTTTAAATTTTATGTTTATGTACACATGGCTGAGGTAATGTCGCTTTGGCCTCATTTTCTGGCTCTCAGGGCCACAGAGGTCTGTCCTGGCCTCACTGAGACCCGGACCTGTCATTTAGCCGTGTTTGCCTGGTCCCAAGCAGAGACACTGTGGGGCACACACTTGTACTTTGGCTCGTTCTCCGTGTCAACAGGGAAAGGCAGTGTGACCCTAGATCCCTGTCTTAGAAGAGTGCTGTCAACTCTGGGCTCCACGTGCCCCTGTCCTGCAGCCTGGGTGCCGCTAACGGGTGTGGACTTGGAGTCAGACAGAAGCAGGTGCGGGCCCTGCTGTGTGCTCTGCTTGTGACCGTGAGCACGTCTGCAGGCAGAGCAGTACTAAGGGCGGCTTGTGCTGCTGCAGGGGAGAGGAGGGCCGCACGGACTTGCCCGTGGGGTGGCACTGCCCTCATCTTCGATCTTGATGCGTCCGTGTCTCCCTTGATGCCCATGTGGCAGGCCATCTGTACTGTGGCCTGTGTGACTCATCCCCGGTGCTGGTCTTTCAGGCTGCCACCCTGCCCCGTCTGTCCCAGCACCCGGGTCTGAACGGGACTTTCTTGTCGGCGCACCTACTGTCCCCAGCGGTGCCTGGTTGGGTGGGGTCGGTACGAGGTAAGCATGTTTTCCGTGTGAGGAAGTGAGTGAGCAGAGCTGTGCACTTCATCTGTTTTAGGAGAAATGTATCAGGTTGTGAACTTGAGCGTGCTTCGGTGCCCGTCAGAGTGACCAGGCCTCTGAGGCTCTGGGGTCTGGGCATTCGTGGCCACACATTGTCCCCACTTGCCTTGCCCCCCATCACCCAGTGCAGTATTGGGCAGGAGCAACCACAAGGAGCTGCGGGCAGGCTGAGGCCTGAGCTTGGCCTGAGCTTGGAGGGGAGAAGGCCTGGAAGGCCTGTGGAGGGTCTGGGAGCAGCTCGTGATGGACATGTGCAGGTGTGTCCCTGCGGAGCTGGGGCCATTCGGGACAGATGTGCCCCGGGGGGGCTTGCTGACTCCCACTCCGGGACACTTTCACCCCAAACGACCAGACCATCCTTGGCAGTCATGGTCCCCAGGTCTGTGTGTGGTCACAGGACAAAGGAGAAACCCCACGCAGCCCTTCCCGCGCTGGCTCCCCCCCCCCCCCAGGTGGGCACCAGCAGCCTCTGACAGTGTGCCCGCCGGCCCAGTGCTTCACCGCATGCGTGGCCAGCCCAGGACTTGCCAACCAAGGTGGGCAGCAGAAAAGGCGTCCAGGGCCCAGCACCTGCCTTGGCGGGGCAGCTGCGTGGGGCTTGCGCACTCCTGGCCACCCTCCCCACGGGCCCTGCCGTGAGCTGCCGCGAGGCGCTTTCTCCCCTTGAGGACGCTCCCTGGCCCCACACAGCCTCTGTGGTCCGCGGGGGTGGTGCCGATGCGTTAGCCACAGGAGTTCGGCTCTCTTTGGTTTTTTTTACTCCATACCAGCCAAGATCACCACTCTCTCGGCTCCTGTGCCGATCCCAGTTTCGCTAGCGAGGGAAGCCCAGCGAAGGGGAGGGAGCGCTCTGCTGCAGCCCCGAGAGCCTCGCCAGAGCCGCGGGGTCGCTTGGGGGGAGCCTGGGCCCACTCTGTTCCGTGGCGCCTGCTGGCTCTCCCTGCACAGCTAGTGAGGAGAGGCTCTGGGACACCAGGCCTGTGGGCTTTTCTAGTGAGGTGCCGTGTCTTACAGTCCGTTCTTTAGAACCTGGGCTGCACCCCCACCCAGATGAGACCGTGCAGCCTCCGCCCTGGGCAGCCTCCGACGGCCGTCTGTCACCGTGGGGGGCTCTCCCTCGCTGGGGTTGGTAAGAGGGACGGGCCGGTCACCGGTACGCGGCCGCGGGGAACATTCGTGCCACGCACGCTGGTAGACACGGGTCAGTGGTTCGTCGAGGTGATGGCCCCAGTTCTCGCCCCCGGAGCCTGGGTAAGTTGAGGCGGTCCCTGTCCCTGTCCCATGGCCAGTTGGGCTCACCTGCAGTCCCCGGGGGCGGGGTGGCGTCCTGCCGACTCATCTGTGGTCTCGGGGCG
The DNA here is from genome assembly GCF_006229205.1 of Suricata suricatta. Classification (NCBI taxonomy): domain Eukaryota; kingdom Metazoa; phylum Chordata; class Mammalia; order Carnivora; family Herpestidae; genus Suricata; species Suricata suricatta. The sequence continues at coordinate 622,687 of NC_043715.1, forward strand.
ACACTCTCCTGTCCCTTCAGGCTGCGGCTCACGTGGGATCCGGCTTTTCCTCCCTGTGGGTGTTCACGCGGTCACCATCACGTACTTAAAAGTGTCCCTCTCCCGCCTCTGTCCCCAGTAAGGTGGGTCCAGCCTCTGCCCGGACCCTGGCCCCGTCGTCGTGACTGGCGTTCCCTAGTCCGCTTGTCTCCGGTTCGATCTGCCCCGCTTTGTCGTTCTCCAGAATTGTCTTTGCTAATTTTGACCCTTTGCATTTCCACATACATTTTGGAATAAGCCAATGGATTCCCAAAGAAAGCCTGCTGGTGTTTGACCGATCTCTTTGAACGTAGAGATGAGTTCGCGGAGAGCTGCCGTACGAAGTTTTTGCGTTTTCTGACCTGCGAACGTGGGGATTCCTCTATTTTTGGAAGTCTTTATTTTCTCTCAGTGACATGTTAGAGTTGGGAGGGCTTAAACATCTTTTGTTAGATTTATTCCTGAGTATTTGATGTCCTAAGTGATATTTTAACACCATTTTCTAATTGTTTATTGTCTATAAAATCAACTACTTTTCTGTATCCAGCAGCTCTTAATTCACTTATTAGTTTGAATGGTTTGATTTTCATGCCTATCATACGTTGCTGTTGCTGAAGGGAAGTGAGGGGAAGGGGTTGAAGGGAGGTGGGGGGTAGGGGTTGAGCCAAATCTGATGGCCGAGGAGACTGTCTGGATTTGGCTACTGAGCACAGGGGTGCCCTGTGCGCTCCCAGGAGCCACTCCGGGAGGCGATGTGTGCCAGTGCCTTTCTGACACTGGAACTTTCCATTTGTACCTGGGCTGGGCTTGATGTATCCATTTGCCTCTTGAAGGGCAGTTGTGAGGTTCTGTTTCTGTCGTCCGGGCAGGAGTGCTGCTCCTGAGCGCAGGGCCCCGGAGCCAGGACGATATGTGAGGTCCCGCCGGCCAGCTCTGCCCGTAGTTTTGTCAACATTTGATGCTGTCAGCCTCCCATTTCACTGTTTTCAGTTGATTCAATTTGAGAGTGAGCTCGAGCAGGGGAGGGGCAGACGGCGAGGGGGAGAGAATCCCCAGCAGGCTCTGAGCTGTCAGCACAGAGCCTGACGGGAGGCTTGAACCCACGAACCGTGAGATCATGACCTGAGTTGAGACCCAAGACCAGACTCAGCCTCTCGCTTTAGCCGCTCCGGTGGGGGTGTTGGTCTCTCCTGGTTTTAATCTGCATTATCTGTGGATATTTTCCTTGGCAAAGTGCATATTCAGAGCTTTTGCTCATTTAAAAACAGTTTTGTTCTTCAGTAGCTGTGGTGATCCTTGCGTCTCCCTCCTAGAGGAGACACCCCTTGTTGGCCACCACGTGCTGGGGACCTCGCGCCCCGCGTCGAGAGCTCTTGTCAGGGTCAGTGCTGAACTTTATCACGGGGGGTGTTTGTTGCAGCTGGTGGGGTGAACATGTGATTTTCTAAACTTTACTTACGTTGATTTCTTTTGAAGTGTATTTATTTTGAGAGAAGTGAGTGTGCGTGCATGGCAAGCAGGGGAAGGGCAGAGGGAAAGAGAGGGAGACGGAGAATGATGTCCTACAGGCCCCTCATTGTCAGCACGGAGCCCGACACGGGCTGGACCCCACGACCCTGGGATCATGACCTGAGCCAAAACCAAGAGTCCGATGCTCGACTGACTCAGGCACCCTAAGTTATGCTGATTTTTGAAATTTCTTGCATTCCTGAATGTTTTGTGGTGGCTGTTATATATATATCGTCTCTTAGATGCTCGTGGACCCGATCCACCTGTAGCTCAGACTCGCCAGGAGGGCTCAGTGTGGGGGCTTGCTGGCAGGTGCTCTATCAGTGCTGGGTGCGGCAGGGTGCAGGCCATGGGGGGCACGCCTGTGCAGCCCCATCTCCCAGGACCCCTTCCTCACCCCTGCTTCGGGCCCTGCTCTGCACTCCACATGCCCTCACAGCTGGCAGTGTGTTCTGGCAGAGATCTCCCTGATCAAGGGAGGGTCTCTGGTTCAGTGCCTTGGTTGGTAGAGGCCCCGGCTGGCTGCATGGGCCGCAGGGACCGTGGTCGGTGGCCCCGTGCGGCTGTAGGGGTGGGGGTGGCATGGGCGCATGGCTGGGGCCAGACCTCGTTTGCTAACAGGTTCCCTGGGGGAAGGGAGCAGGTGCGGCCCCTCGGAGCCTCTCGCTCTACTGTGGACAAGGCAGGGAGGCTGGTGGTGGTGCTGCAGGCAGCGCGTGGAGGGCTCCACCCGGCCACCCCCACCCGGACGGTGTCGGCGCCAGGGCTCCCGGGGTCCAGGCGGGCAGCTACTGCAGCCAGCAAGGGACTCGGTGCGGGGGGGGGGGGGGGGGGGGGGGGGCGCCTGGTCAGCCGCCCCACCTCCACCTGCACTTGGGGATGGGGCCGCCCCAGCCCTGCCCCCAGGGCACCCACCACCTTCCACTTGGCTCCCACACTCTTATTTGGCGGGCGGCTGCGCTGCTTGTCCCGAGAGGGAGCCGCCTGTCGTTCTGCGGATGGCGGCCCGGGGGCAGGCGCAGTGCTGCCTCGCCTGGGCCGGCCCGCTTTGTGATCCTCGCCCTGCAGGAAAACCACCCTGAGACCAGAATAGGAAGTAGGTTTGACCCGCAGCATCTGTCCCCGAGAACCACCCCACGGTGGGTGTCGCAGCAGGCCCCGTCCGGGAAGGGAGGAGTGCAGTGTCTCGGGAGGCCCCCGGGTGGAGGAGTCCAGAGTGGAACACAGGCCGCTGCTGCCAGCGCTTCCTTCTCAAGGCCAGTCCTTGTTGTCCTCCCTGGATCCGTCCCTGGGGCCGCGTCGGAGGAAGACCGCTCGTCTCTCCGCCCCGGGTCAGCAGGAGAAGGGGCTGCCGGGGCTGCGGAAGGTGGAGGCGGCCATGTGCTCATGTGAGCCCCGCCAGCGGGAGGTGCTGCCAGTTGTCCAAACACGAGACTTGCTTTCCTGGGCACGGGAACGGAAATCGTAGTCGACGGGAGGACTCTGAAAACGTGATGTGGGCATGACGCCTTCTGAAGGTGTCCCTTTCTTCTCCAGGATAAAGATAAAGTTTCTCTGACCAAGACCCCAAAGCTGGACCGCGGCGATGGAGGGAAGGAGGTGAGGGAGCGAGCGAGCAAGCGGAGGCTGCCCTTCACTGTGGGGGCCCATGGAGAGCAGAAGGACTCGGACACAGGTACGGGCCTCCCGCATGCCCTGCTGAGCACCGCCGGGCTCTTCCCGTCCACACAGAGTCCGTGCCGCCCCTCCCTCAGGCGGCCCCCAGGACAGGGGCCCCCGGCCTCTCTGCGCCTCTTGGATTCGCCCCAGGACTCTCCAGGGAGCCGGGCTGGGGTGGGGTCTGGAGTGAGCTGTAAGGACATCTCTGCTCTTGATGTCCAGGTGACTCGGTGCCAATAGGAAAGGTCCCCACACAGGGACACCCCCGGGAGTGCCAGGCAGGAACACCCCCCGGCATGTGCCCAGCGGTGGCCCTGAGCGTGGACTCCTCTCCCCTGAGGTTCTCAGGCCCCTGAAAGTCCCGTGTTAGAGGCGTAGTGTGGTTTCCCTTGGGGCCCCGGAAGCACAAATGTTAAACCCAGTTGTCGGAAATGGAAGCCAGAGGGGGCACTGAGCGGGACCAGGCTCGGGGCAGGCTGTGTGCGTGTCTGCACGCAGGCGTGCACGCGTGTCTATGTGTGTGTGGGGGGTGAATAACACTGGGCACATGCACTTTAAAGCTGACACCATCTTAAGCTGCTCATGGGCCTACCCTTTCTCCTGCCAGCCCGGGCTCCCCCTGCCTCTTGACCTTCGTACTTGGGCCTCCCCACCTGCTGGCCTCTGCCTGTGAACCAGAAACAGGCAGGGGTGAGGAGGGCGCACAACACCCAGAGGGCCGTGGGACCTGGGGTAGGTCCAGCCATAGGACGCGGAAGCGGGGTGGAGGGGGCTTCCTGTGTGTGACGGTCTGGGGCAGGTAGCGGGAAAGTGACAGGTCCTGAGCAGGATCAGCAGGCTAGAAAGTGGGGAGAAACGGGAGAGGGAACAGCCTGGAAATGTGCGTCTGTGCCATGGCTTTGACTCGCGAGGTCACAGGTGCTTCCCCCCGCCGTCCTGTGCAGGTGCTCCCCGAGCACACGTCCAGTCATTTATAAGCCAGAGAAGTGGGCTTGGCTTTGCCTCTGGGATACTGGGAAGGTTCTGAGCTCCCAGGGATCCTTCCCGGGGGTTCGACATGGCCTCCGGCTCCTGTGGCCGGGCCGGCCCAGCAGGGACAGGGCGAGGCCTGTGGATGCACGTGGATGCCCTGGGCTCCCGCCAGGACAGAGGGGCACATGGACATCTCTGCAGCTCAGGCTCTCGGTCCAGAGGAAGGCAGGGCTGTCAGAGCAGCACGCAGATCCTCTCTCGTGTTCTCGGTGCCGACGCGTCTTGGTTTTGGGGACCTGGTGGTGCTATTTGGTCACGAGCTGTCTGGACGGTGAGGGTGTGATTGGTGTCCGGCCTCTGGGATGGTCTGTAAACGCCCCCGCAACCTCGCCGTGAGTCTGGGAGACCGTGTGAGGCTTGCTTCCCGGGAGAACACGCTGGGTGGGCGCACGGCTGCCCGCTCTGCTCTGCGCCGGTGGGTTTCTTCACAGCCCCCACGTGATCGTGATGCTGGCTTCTCGGCTTCTTGGGCTGCCAGCAGGCCTTCTGGATGCATCTGTTGCTGGCTAGCGTTTCATCGAGAGGCTGAGCCCCGCTGGGCCCTCTGGGGCGTGCAGGGAGTGCCTGCATTTTCTCTGAGTTTTGGGTCCAGGTAAAGGCAGGGAGGGAGTTCCTGCTACGTAAAGAAAAAGGGAAGACCGTTTTGGAAACAGGATTTTCTAGCTAAGGACTGTGTTACAGAAATCTAAATACATGTGAAATACAGTATTTGCCCTCATTTTGTGATCATTTTGGGGGCCGATTTTACATCGTCTGCATCTGCTTTGTTAGGATGACAAAGCTAGATTTCCCAGTAAGAGGATGCTCCCGTGGGTGCGTCAGGCAGGGCTTGTGTCAGGAACCTGAAATTCCACACTCGAATCTGTGTGTGTCCTGTCACGCATGGCACTGGGGAGCCGGCCGCCGGGGAGGCTGTCTCCACCTCTGGCGGGCAGAGTGCCAGAGCCGGGTGCCGCCCCATGGAGTTGGGGGGGGGGGGGCGCAGACGCCATGCAGGGACAGAGTGGAGAGGTGAACTCTGCTGAGTGAGGCTGGGGCCAGGCCCAGTCTGCTCAGGGTCCCTTGTGTCCCATCCTGCCCAGCCCTGCTCCTGCCCTGTTCCTCCAGCGCCCTCTGCTGGGAAGATGCGGCCCTGCACTCATTGAGAGAGGAACGTGGCCAAAGGCTCCAGAACTTGGGGTTCTGAGCGACAAATAGTTTGCTCAGCTGTGCCTTCCTCTAAGAAGAGGCTGATGAGCCTCCTCCCAGGGACCACGAAGCCGCTGGAGAGCACTGTCCCGTGTCCTCAGCCCCCCAGGGGAGGACCCTCACAGTGCTTAGGCCTGGGGGCGGCCTGCCAAGAACAGTCAGTGCAGCTCGTCCGTGCTGGAAGCTGGACGCACTCGGCACCCGAACCGAGCCGAGCCAGGCCATTGCCCACAGGCTCCCTGGACAGCCGTCTTTCCAGAACCAGGTCTGCCTGGGCAGCAGAGGGCAGGCCGCGTGTGCTCACCCAGAGCGGGCCTAGCGTCTTCTAGGAAAAAGAAGCTCCGAGCCTGCTCCTCCCGTCACCGCTGAGGAAGGAGGTGGTGGCCTCTCCCGGGCAGGTGGCCTGAGGCCTTCGTGCCCAGCCCTCACCACTTCCTGTGTTTGTGATGGAATTCTACCATGTCTGCACTTGCTTCAGATTACACTGATCTGTCTACTTCGTATATGATTAAGTTTCCCGTCAACTTAAAAAAAAATCTGTAAGCAAACGTTCAGGTTGGTGTACTTGCCCGCCACCCTCTTCAGATTTCTCCAGAAGCCTACTGCCCTCTTGCAGATTTCCATCTCTTACTGTGACCGTAAGCCTTCCTGGAGCCCCCCAGGGGCCACACGGACCCCACCCCTTCAGAGCACGGCCCTCTTCTCTGTGCCTGAATGTCTCCTTCGGAGCACTGAACAATTAACGTTTTCCTGGTTTTCGTCTGTCTTGTGAAAAACACTGTTGTGTCCAATGTCTGGGTGTTTATTCAGCAGTGCTGACGTGTGAGCTACGCGTGCGCTCCGTGCTTGGGGTCCGGGGACACTCACGTATCGATTGGACAGGATAGCCGTTGCGACTTTTCCCCGGGGACTGGCCCTGTTTGGGGAGGGCCTCTGGCTGCACTGTTGGCGTCTGCAGGGGTCCTGGGGTCTCCACACCGTGTCCTGTGGTGCACCGGAGGCGGCACATACGGGACCGTGAGGGCTTCTCCGCTCGCTCACTCGCTCTCCAGGCACTGCCTGTGGTCAGGGGTGAGCTCTGGGGGGGCCTCTGGCTGGGGAGGGCATGTGCCACCGCAGTGACACTGTGGCTCCATCGTTTCCCTCCCTAAACTTGAGCAGTTTCTTCCTGTGCAAAGGGGAGTGTGGACTGCCCAAGGAAGGCTATACTTAAAATGCCTGACGTCCTGCATTTGCAGAATAGGTGGGAATCTGCGGGACCCTGCTGTCCACACAGCGTAGGTGAGCCGGGCCCTCACGGCCTCCCTGGCTCTGGGACTCCCAGGGAGGATTCCCAGGACCATGGTCGATGACGGGCAGGGCGCAGTCCAGGGGAGCTGGCTGCAGTCCAGACTCCTCTTTGGGAGGAGCCTGGGTTGCGATGGGACCACCCCACCCAGTGGAGCTCCCGGGGGCCGGGGCAGGGGCTGAGGGGTGGCCGGAGGCCGGTGCACACAGGCCCAGGGCCAATAGGACAGAGGGCACGGTTCACACGGCGGCACAAGTGTGGATTGTCATTTATTTCACTTTAGTTTTGAAAGTTCTCACCATGCTTTGGTGCCGTGAAAGGGGTCAGTGGTTGTCAGGTGGTGGTGTGGGGGGCGTATGTGCCAGGATCACTTCCTCACACCCTGGCATCCTCCTCACGGCTGTGACAGCCCTCACTGAATTTCCAAGCATCCGTGGATGGGGACTGTGATCCCCTTCAAGCAGAGGGCACCCCGCCTGTGACCTGGGAGCACCCCACCTGCACCGCAGAAGCAGACATCAGAGCCAGGCCCCAGCCCCTCCCTTTTTGGATACAGGAGACCAAGACCGGAGATGCCAGGGGCTTGCTGAAGGTCCCCTTGGGCTTAGTGACCAGTGGTGCTAATAAAGAAGTGGATACAAACCAGGAGAACGGAAGGAAAGGCGAGGCCTAATTGCAGAGCCCCCGTGCAGGTCTGGGGGGACCCCTGGGTCCTGGTCTCGCAGCACTTGGGGAACGTGAGTGTGAGGCTGGACAGAGACATGCCCACGCGGCTCGGGGCCTGACGCGGGGGCTTCTCCAGGTGGGTGCTGCCCCGGCAGAAGGCAGCTCCTTCCAGGCCTGTTAGCACCGGTATCGGGCCAGCTGTCGGTGCGGGTGCCCCCAGTGCCCTAGCACCCTGCCTGCCGGCGGCTTTCCCGGAGCTCCCCCCCAGGTGCCCTCCTGTGGAGTGGGGTCCAAGCAGTGTTGACATTGGATGGTTTTATGGTGGGAGGCAGGTTAGAGGCTTCCCTTTGGGCCAGTGTGCTGGACTGTCTCCTGAACAAGCCCTCTTCTCGAACAGCCCAGAAGTCGGAGGTTGTGAGTGCTCCAGGGCGCTGGGGGCTGGGGACAGTGGGAGTCGGCCGCAGGGCCCTTGGGGCCACAGTGGGCAGGCCCCTGAGAGCCACATTAGGGACACCTCAGGCTGGAAGGCACTGTCCCTGAGCCAAAGCCCTCTGTCTCCTCCAGCTGGCGTCCACATGGGGCAAGGGGCTTTGAGAGCTGTCCCCGGAAACGAGCGCCGGCCAGTCCCAGACCAGAGCCAAAGCCAGTCCCCTCCAGAGACGTGGGCTTCCGTGTGGTGTCCCGGCCCCCAGTGTTCAGACAGACACTAGTGCCGGGTCAGAACCACGTAGCACGAGGAAGAGCGCCATCCTGAGAGGGAACCAGCCCCGGGCACCTTGTGTGGGGATGACCGGCTACGAAGCGTGGATCAGTAGAGTGCAAGAAAGGAGAAATCGAAAGCATGAGCAAGGAACAAGGCACTGGCGGAAAATACCATGTAGAGCTTTGAAAGTACAAAATGGAATACCCGGAAATGAAAATTACGTTAGATGTGACATGAGAAATAATTCATGGCTTGGAAGTTATATGAGCAAGGAAACTGCTGGCGCTGAGGTACGGAGAGAGGAAGAGGAAAGAGGAAAGAGGTTCGGGACATAGAGAAGCAGCAGACTTGCCTTCGTCAGATGGAGTCCTTGGGCATCGGGGCGCGTGTGCACCTCAGCACATGCCGACCAGGTAGCAGAGGCAGGCCGCCTGGTTCCAGTGAGGGAAGCTGCCAGGCACTGGAACCTGCCGGCGGGCGCATGCAGCTTCCTGTGCCAGACCCCCTGCGGTGACCCCTGCCGGGGAGGGGGACCCAGGGGCAGGAAGTAGTGGAGTCTGAGAACCGGGGTCTCTACAGCCTCCCCGCCTCCCCCCGAAAGGCCGAGCTCCAGCCCACCAGCTGCAGTGGGGTGTGGAGGGAGTGTGTTCCGGAAGGCGTGGGTTGGTGGAATGGGCTGCGGAGAGTGGGGACCTCTGCGTCCACCGACTGGGGGGCTGCGATGACACAGTGTGGCACCGCCGGCACAGACCACAGTGTTCACACCATAGAAATCCCAGGTGGTATCATATCCGCGTTTTCCCGACGACAGTGATGCACAGGGACTGTCCAGGCTCTCCGAAACAGCATCTCCCACCTGCCCAGCGGGAGTGTCGGGACCACAGCTGGGGTCACTGGAGGCGATGGTGGCGGTGGGCCGCCTTCCTGGGCTGCAGAGCCCCCGGGGGCATGTCCAGGCTGCCCGTGCTCTGTAGCCTGGCACAGGCTGCCGGGAGTTCCCGCGTGTTCTGCTTTGTTTCTGGCTGAAGATTAGAAACAAACTTTGTTTCTGGCTGAAGATTAGAAACAAAGACTAGCAGGATGCCAGAGCGGCTGGCAGGCTGTCCTGAGTTCTGAAAGGTCACAGCTCCTTTTCTGGCAAGTAGGGGCCCCCAGCTGGGGCCAGGGGTGCAAAAGTAGGCTGTGCAGCACCCCCCCTAGTTGTGGACACCCGTCCCAGGCAGAGCAGCAGCTGGGAAGAGGGGCAGGAGACACTTGAGTTCATGTCCCTGGGCTCCCTGCACCCGAGGCCACACACAGCCTGGCTGGACTCAGGCCCCATGGGTCCTGGGAGGTGCAGGTGCTGGTGAAGAAAAGGGCATCTTAAAAGATGTGATTATACTTGGGGTTTTTTCCTGTGGGGAGACTCGGAACATGTCCTGTTCACACCCCAGGAGACCTGTGTGGGCAGGTGGGCCGTAGAAGGCCCCTCCCAGAGAGGGGCGGCAGTACCTTCTGCATCCCTGAGCGTCGTCCAGCCTCGTCCTGAGCTCCTGGCCACAGAGGGAAGGGGGGCCCAGTGGGGCCTGGGGCCTCCCTACGCACTGTCTCCTCCTGAGACCACGGGCCGGTGTGGTGCTGGCATGTCCCCTCCGCAGCGGGGGACACGTTCTGTGAGGCCCTGGGCGGTTTTCAGCCGCTGCTCCCAGGAAGGCCCTCTCTTGCTTCCATACCCCCCGCCCCCAATCTCTGGGGAGTCACTTGTGCCCTGCCACTCTGCCACCTCAGAGTCATGGGGGCGTCTGTCCTGAGGATGCACGGCCCTGGGCCGGCCCCGAAGCTGTCTCCCTCCTCCGGTGGGCTGTCTCCATTGCCCCAGGGGAGGTGCAGGGGCCCTGAGGGACTGGGGAGGAACTGGGTCCAGACTGCCAGGCAGGGCGGGGTGCACATGCCTTCCTCCTACTGCCCTGGCACCAGGGCCCCCTGTTGAAAACACAGAGCTGGCGGGCACCTGAAAGTTTCACCCCTGTTCTCAGCATAGAGTGAGGTTGGCCTGGAGGCGCAGGCCTTGTTTCTGTCCTTGTTCGTCCATGGGGACGTGCAGGGGACTGGGGCAGGGCAGGGCAGTCACTGGAGGGGAGGGGAGAGATGGGTTAGAGGGGCACTCAGCCATGTGAGAACTTTTAAACCAGACGCCCTGATTCAGGCTCTGTGGGCCCGAGTGACTGTGAAAGTGTGGCTTAACTTCTTGGGATCTCGTGGGGCCACCGGGCAGGGCTGCTGCTGGGTCGTGCCTCACCCCTGCCTCTGCCAGCTTGTAGGTGGAACAGGGGACAGGGTGGATAAGCGGGGGTCCTTGGTCACTGATGAGGAGCGTTCTGGAACTTACTTGCTTTCTTGGGCCTGTGCCTGATGGGCTGGTTGAGGCTAATGGGTGCCGGGGCGCCTGAGAACGTGTGTCACGGCAAGTCACAGCTGTGGTTTCTGAAAGGGCCGATGGGAGCATCTCTAAGGAAGTAGCTCACAGAAAACTCTTCCTCAGAAAATGGAAAACGACACATCTGTGGGGCCGGGGATGTCGTCCTGGAGCCGGGCAGGCCGGGCGCACGGGAGCCTGCCCTGTCCGCCTCTCTCAGGCAGCACCCACCTCCCTGGGGCAGACCTGAGCCAGCCAGCAAGCCTGGAGGGGCCTCTCGCATGCGCAGAGTGGGGAGCAGGAGGCCCCACCCCCCGCCACAACCCAGAGACCGGCCTCAGGGCCCCGAGTCTCCCACGGTGACCCTCCTTCCCTGGCTGCAGTTTGTGCCGTGACCTAGAACGCCCCCAGACAGCCCGGCCCCCACACCAGGGCCCCACCCGGCACGCACAGGGCAGTGCCGGGAGGGCTCCAGGCGCCTGGTGGGTCCCGGAGTCCCCAGAAGGAGGGGCACGAGGGTGCAGGAGGAAAGCGAGCTTTGGCTCTTGGTTCATGGAGTCGGGGGGTGGGGGGGGTGTTTTCTGTCCCTTCCTCCTGCCTTTTCCAGAAAGAAACCACACGGTGTGTTTGTGCTCAGGGCCGGCAGGGAGCTCTGTAATGGGTCAGACAAGTGGAGGATGTGTGCGTTCCGAGGAGGCGGAGGCGGAACGGCTGAGCTGTTCCCTCGTGTCTGGTTAGTGCTCTGTGTTGATGCCTTTAGATGCCTCCAGCTCAGTCCATGTCGTGGTACTGCAAGGCTGGGTCGCTCCTCGAAGGGCCACGGCATGAGATGGAGGTCCCTAGAAGCAAGAAGAAAGGTACAGTACTGACAAGTCGGCCTTGATCTATTTATGTATTTCTAAACTGTTTGCCATTTCTATCTGCACTGTTTGGAGGCGGGACGGGGAAGGAGGAATCGAGTGTGGACACATGCATTTAATAGATGGAGACCTGTCCTGCGTGAGTCAGGACCCCGGTGCCGGGCCGCCCCACCCGCCGCCTGGCGTGGGGGCCGGTCTGGGGAGGCCCCGGAGAGGAGCGACTGGCCGGTGGGGGCCGAGGCGGGGCTGGCTTCACTGGCTGATGACACGGTGTCGGACTTGTCTCTGTTGCCGCCGGAGGTGATGATGGGCGGCTCGGTGCTGCCACCTCTGTTCCTGCCCTTTCCCCGTGAGCTGTGAGGCGGGAGGCGGGGGCTCCGCGATGCCAGGTGAGGCCGCGGGTTCCGAGGGCCGCGGGGCATGAACTGTCCCCCTGTCTCCTCCACGCCTCACAGAGAAGCAGGGTCCTGAGCGGAAGAGGATTAAGAAGGAGCCCGTCACCCGGAAGGCCGGGCTGCTGTTCGGCATGGGGCTGTCTGGGATCCGGGCCGGCTACCCCCTCTCCGAGCGCCAGCAGGTGGCGCTCCTCATGCAGATGACGGCCGAGGAGTCCGCCAACAGCCCAGGTGAGCGCGCGCCCAGCCCCCCCCCCCCCCCCCCCCCCCCCCCCCCCCCGCGGCAGCGCCCGGGTCCCGGGGCACGCCCAGTGACGCCCCGCCCGTCCTCTCCTTGGCCTGCAGTAGACACGACACCAAAGCACCCCTCCCAGTCCACAGTGTGTCAGAAGGGGACGCCCAACTCTGCCTCGAAAACCAAAGACAAGGTGAACAAGCGCAACGAGCGGGGGGAGACGCGGCTGCACCGCGCGGCCATCCGCGGGGACGCCCGGCGCATCAAGGAGCTCATCGGCGAGGGCGCCGACGTCAATGTCAAGGACTTCGCGGGTGAGCGGGCGGGCGCCCCTCAGCCCCACCCCACGTGCCCCGGGGGGTCCGCGCCCCGGACCTGGGGTGGGGGCGGACCTTGCGCTCAGACCGGGTCGGGTGCTGTTCCTGCCGAGGAGGAGGAATTGGTGTTCGGGGAGAACTTCTTATTTCTTACTATTTTTGAGAGAACTGGGGAGTGTGTAGCTGGCAGCCTGCTGTGCTGTGTAGACCCCAGTTCTGTGGAAGAGCAGTCACACCCCCGGTGTGTTCAGGTGTGTTCGCCTGTCAGTCTGGGGGCCGCACCCCCCAGAGAGGACCCGTCTCCCCGAAGGGAAGTGGGCGTTCCTCCTTGGCCGAAAGTGGCCAGGCTTTGTTTGCTCTGAGGGCCCCGTGGCCGCGGCAGAGTCCCACCCGCCCCTCGCGATCACAGCCATGGGTCCTGAGTGCGGGAGGGGGCAGACTCTCCCCCTGCCCTAGGCGGTGGGGCTTCTGACCCAAACCTACGTTAGCACTTGTTTTTAAAAAACAATTTTCCTAAATCGGTATTTTTCAAAGCACTGGAATTTCTGTCCACAGGGGCGGCCCGGTGTGCACACTGACATTTGAGGCCATGCCACCTGGTGGACGGTCAGGGCTGTGGTGGAGGCCTCCCTGCGTGGCCTCAGCGGTGTGCTGCACAGCGGGCGAGTTTCCAAACCCCAGCCCTGCCACACCCCCCGCAGCCCTCTCTGCCTCTCCCCCTGCGCGCTCTGTGCGTGTGGCCAGGTTCGTTGGGTTGAGACCACCACCCATGACAAGTCCTCTGCCCCAGATTACGCCCTGTAGACGGTTAATCTGGAAGGTTAGCAAGCTGCAGATGAGGTGCCCCTGGAAAGCCGCACAGGGTGCCGCCTGGGGTCGGGAGCAGCGTTCTTGAGGATTAAATAACACAGGTCCTAAGTGTCTGTTTCCAGGCTGGACGGCGCTGCACGAGGCGTGTAACCGGGGCTACTACGACGTCGCCAAGCAGCTGCTGGCCGCGGGTGCAGAGGTGAACACCAAGGGCCTGGATGACGACACGCCCCTGCACGACGCTGCCAACAACGGGCACTACAAGGTGGGCCCCTGCCCCCAGGGCCGTCCTCTCTGGCCAGCCCAGCTCGCTCATCCTGGGTCAGCACCCAGGTGGCCCCTTTCTCCCTGTGACAGGGCCCAGTGCTGGCCATGCCAGTGTGGCCGGGTCTTAGTAGGAGGGCGATCGCTCCTGCGGAGGGTGAGGTGCGTTCGGGGGCCGCTTCTGGGCCTGTCCTGTTCCTGTGGTATTTACTGTGGATGGAACACTGAGAAGGGGGTAGCCAGGACATGGGAGGACCCTTGTAACCAGTCCACGCGCAGTGAGCACCCGAGTGCAGGGTCTCCCCTGGAGGGCTCGGCCCCTCGGGGAAATGGCTGCCTCCATCTGAAGCAGGAGACGCGGAAACGGCAGGGCTCCTGCTTTGGGCGTTGCCAGACCTTCGTGAAGAGGCCCTGGCCAGAGACGCTGCGCCCAGGACAGCGGGCCTGGTGAGGACTGTGCCTGTGGCCCGGATCGCACCTCGGATGCTCCCGGCGGCCGTGGGCAGGTGCCAGGGAACTGGCGCCCAGACTGTGGCAATGATGGGTCACTACGGTGGGGGGGAGGGCAGGAATGAAAAGACGCCCACGGCGACTGGACGGGCCCGGATGTTAGGGCTCTTGGTTATGTCCTTAGGTAGGATAAAGGCTTCGTGGGGTTTTTTTTTTTTTTTTTTAAGGGTCCTTTCAGGGGAAATGCTAGAAAAGTACTAAAAGTACCTGGGGAGGGG
>NC_043715.1:636853-647915 GCF_006229205.1 Suricata suricatta
GGGGAGGAGCGGGGTTGTCCTGGAAATCTCTGACTTCTGGGTTTGTCACTGTAAAACTATCTTAGGGAATAGACCATGGAAATGGGGCAGGGGGAAGCAGCCCCTGGAGGGATCCCTGTCCTGGTCCTGGGACTGTGAATATGTAACCTCAGGTGGTAAGGGGACTTCACAGACAGGAGAGAAAGCGAGGGATCATGCAGAGGTGGCCTGGATTACCTCACGGGCCCAGTGGCCTTGGGGGTCCGGGGAGCAGAAACCCTCCCCCTGGAGGGAGGGGACGTGAGGGCCGCCCGCCCTGCACTGCCAGCCTTGGCAGAAGGGGGCCAGGAATGTGGTGACTTCCAGCAGCTGGCAGGGACACGGGGCCAGTCCCACCACCACAAGAGACCCCACTCACATAGGAAGGAAGGCACCAGCGCCACACGTCTGTAGGGCCAGTGAGACCAGCCTCAGACTTGGCGATAAGGAGGGGCTGGTGATTTGCCAGAGCGGCCGAGGGAAACCGGTGCCCAGGAAGTGGGGTCCCGGACGGCCAAGGAAGCAATGCGGCGTCCTGAGCAGGACGGACACGTGCGCGACGGGGTTTTCCTGCGTGAAGGTTGTTTCAGTGCCGCAGCGTGTGCACTGGGCCAGGGCGGTGGCGAGCACGCTTGCTGGCTGTAGACAGCGGAGCAGAGCTGCTGACAGGTCACCTGGAGTGTGTCTGTCGTTCCCAGGACCACCCTTCTTACCGTGTCGAACAGAGCACGGGAGAGGTGATCTTATTTTCTAAAATAAACAAGAACACAAAATAAACCTACTTGCAAGCAGCCGGGTCTTTGTTCTCTCTGTTCTGTCGCCCCGCCTCCCCCCCACCCTGAGCTCTGGGGCCCGCCCTTCCGCGGCCACGGGCCCCTGCCGTGGCTGGCAGGAGCCCGCAGACCGTTCTCGGGCGGGCGCAGGGCTCCGGGAAGGCGGGGCCCGACGCACTGGCTGCTGTGTTGCAGGTGGTGAAGCTGCTGCTGCGCTACGGCGGGAACCCTCAGCAGAGCAACAGGAAGGGCGAGACTCCGCTGAAGGTGGCCAGCTCCCCGACCATGGTGAACCTCCTGCTGGGCAAGGGCACCTACACGTCCAGCGAGGAGAGCTCAACCGGTCAGTGGCTGGCCGGGGGCCCTGTGCCGGCTGGGGTGGGGAGGCTTCTGAACTGCCAGGACCCCACCCCCAGGGCGTCCTTGGCTGCCGGCCCCGCCCTCACACCGACCCCTCTGTCACTTCCTCCTGCCCCGGGCTGGCCGCCGATTTACCTAAATCGGGCGAGGAGCGGCCCCTCCCCCACCCCAGGAGCCAGCCCAGGCCCCGGTGTGCAGAGCGCCGAACCGTCCCGCGCGGGCTCGGTGGGCCTCTGCGACTCTGCCTCTGACCTCTCCCCCCTGTCCCAGCAGAGAGCTCCGAGGAGGACGCCCCGTCGTTCGCACCCTCCAGCTCAGCTGACGGCAATAACACAGACTCTGAGTTTGAGAAGGGCCTAAAGCACAAGGCCAAGAACCCAGAGCCCCAGAAGACCGTCACCCCCGTCAAGGATGAGTACGAGTTTGACGAGGATGACGAGCAGGACAGAGTCCCTCCAGTGGACGACAAACACTTACTGAAAAAAGATTATAGAAAAGAAACTAAATCAAATAGTTTTATTTCTATACCCAAAATGGAAGTGAAAAGTTACACTAAGAATAACACGATGGCACCAAAGAAAGCGGCTCATCGCATCCTGTCAGACACGTCAGACGAGGAGGGCGCTGCTGCCGCTGCGGGGACAGGAGAGAAACTGAGGCTCTCGGCGCACACGGTCCTGCCCAGCAACAAAACACGGGACCCTTCCAATTCCAAGCAGCAGAAAGAGAAAACGAAAGTGAAAAAGAAGCGGAAGAAGGAGACAAAAGGCAAAGAAGTGCGGTTTGGGAAAAGGACTGACAAGTTCTGCTCCTCCGAGTCGGAGAGCGAGTCCTCGGAGAGCGCGGAGGACGACGGGGACTCGGCGGGGAGCGCCGGCTGCCTCAAGGAGTCCCCGCTGGTGCTGAAGGACCCGTCCCTGTTCGGCTCTCTGTCCGCCTCCTCCACCTCGTCTCACGGGAGCTCTGCTGCCCAGAAACATAACCCCGGCCACGCGGACCCGCACGCCAAGCACTGGCGGACAGACAACTGGAAAAGCCTCTCTTCTCCCGCCTGGTCGGAGGTCAGCTCTCTGTCAGACTCCACGAGGACAAGGCTGACGAGCGAGTCTGACTGCTCCTCCGAGGGCTCCAGCGCGGAGTCGCTGAAGCCTGTGAGGAAGAAGCAGGAGCACAGGAAGCGGGGCGGCCCGCAGGGCGTGCTGTCGGACAAGAAGAACTCTTTCCACGCCAGCGTCGACGGCGCCATCCCCAAGCTGGACAAGGAGGGGAAGGTCGTCAAGAAACACAAAACAAAACACAAACACAAAAACAAGGAGAAAGGGCTGTGCTCCGTCGGTCAGGAACTCAAACTGAAAAGTTTCACTTACGAGTACGAGGACTCCAAACAGCGGTCGGAGAAGGCCGTCCTCCTGGACAGCGACGTCTCCAGCGAGAGCAAGGGGAGGGCCTTGAAGCCCGACAGGGACCACTTCAGGAAGGAGGAGCGGCTCGGCAAGGTCAAGTCGGAGGACCGGGAGTGGCTCTTCAAAGAGGACGTGGCCAAGGTCTCCAAAGATGAAAGATCCCTGAAGAGACTCAAAGACGTGAGCAGGTCTTTCCGAGAAGAGAAAGACCGTGTGAATAAAGCAGAAAAAGAGAAACTGGTGAAGGAAAAGTCTCCCAAGGAGGAAAGACTGAGGCTCTACAAAGAGGAAAGAAAGAAAAAGTCCAAAGACCGGGCCGCCAAGTTAGAGAAGAAGAATGACTGTAAGGAGGACAGGAGTCAGAAGGAGAAGGCTTTCAAGGAAGAAAAAGAAAAATTGAAAAAAGAAAAAGTTTATAGGGAAGACTCCTCCGCTTTCGACGAATATTGTAACAAGAGTCAGTTTCTGGAGAATGAAGACACCAAATTCAGCCTTTCCGACGACCAGCAGGATCGGTGGTTCTCGGACTTGTCCGATTCATCCTTTGATTTCAAAGGAGACGACAGCTGGGATTCTCCAGTGACAGACTACAGGGACGTTAAAAGTGACCCCGTGGCCAGACTGATCCTGGAGACCGTGAAGGAAGACAGCAAGGAGAAGAAGCGGGAGAGCCGGGGCCGCGAGAAGCGAGACTATGGGGACAGGCGCGGCGACAGGGACGCCTTCTTCAGGAAGAAGGACAGGGACTGTCTGGACAAGAGCTCGGAGAGGAGGAGGGAGCAGGCGGACAAGCACAAGGGCGTCCCCGGCTGCCTCCCCGACAAGGACAAAAAGCGGAGGGAGTCCGCCGAGGGTGGGCGGGACAGGAAGGACCCCCTCGAGGCCGCCAAGGAGCGGAAGGACGGCCGGCCCAAGCCCGAGGAGGCCCACCGAGAGGAGCTGAAGGAGCTGAGCGGCGAGGCGGGCTTCAAGGACAGGCCCGACTGTGACTCCGGGAAGGGCCCAGAGCCCTGGGAGCGGCTCCATGCGGGGAGGGACAAGGACAGGAAGGACAAGGGGAAACTCGAGAAATACAAAGACAAGTCCAGTGACAAAGATAAAAGCGAAAAGTCTGTCCTGGAGAAATGTCAGAAGGACAAGGAGCTTGAGAAGTGCTTTAAGGAGAAGAAAGACCCCAAGGAGAAGCACAAAGACAAGGAGCGGAAAGCGGCGCTCGAGCAGGGGAAGGAGAGGAGGGACAAAGGCTTCCCCGGGCTCCTCCCCGAGGACTTCCCGGAGAAGAAGGACGAGAAGAAGGGGAAGGAGAAGAGCTGGTACATCGCCGACATCTTCACGGACGAAAGTGAGGACGAGAAGGACGAGTTCACGGCCTGTGGGCTCCGACTCGGGGACGCCGGGGACACGCCGCGGGCGGACGGCCCCCAGGACGCCGACCGGCACCGGAAGCACTCTGCTGACCGGCAGCACTCAGAGAGGCAGAAAGATCGAGAGCTCCGAGAAAAGAAGAAGGAGAAGGGAGCCGCAGAAGGGGCGAAAGACAAGAAAGAGAAGACGCTGGAGAAGCACAAGGACAAGAAGGACAAGGACAGGAGAGACCGCGCGCCGGCCGAGCCCGCTCAGGAGAAGAAGAGCAGGCCGAAGCCCCCCGAGAAGACAGAGCGGAAGCCCTCGGCCGAGGACAAGGCCAGGAGCAGGCACCGCGAGAGGCCAGACCGGGAGCACTGCCGGGACCGGAAGGCGTCCCGGAGCACCGAGGCGGAGAGGAGCCTGCTGGAGAGGCTGGAGGAGGAGGCTCTGCACGCGTACAGGGAGGACTCCAACGACAAGGCCAGCGAGGTGTCCTCCGACAGCTTCACCGACCGCGGGCAGGAGCCAGGCCTGAGCGCCCTCCTGGAGGTGGCCTTCGCGGAGCCCCCGGAGGAGAAGGTCAAGGAGAGGGAAAGGCACAGACACTCTTCGTCCTCGTCCAAGAAAAGCCACGATCGGGAGAGAGTCAAGAAAGACAAGTGTGAGAAGAGAGACAAGAGTGACGACTACAAGGACACCGGCAGCAGGAAGGACCCCGGCCCGTACGACAGGGACTTCTCGGACGCCGACGCCTACGGGATCCCTTACGGCGCAAAGGTGGACGCAGAAGACGAGTTAGATAAAACCATTGAGCTGCTGGCCGCTGAGAAGAAAGATAAAAACGACTACGAGAGGGAGCCTTCCAAGAAAGTGGAGAAGGAGCTGAAGCCGTGCGGCTCCGGGGCGGCCGGGGCCCTCAAGGAGAAGAGGCGGCGGGCGCGGCACCGCGAGAGGTGGCGGGAGGAGCGGGAGAAGCACCGGGAGCGGCACCACAGGGACGAGCAGAAGCCCGCAGCCAGGGACAAGGACAACCCTCCAAACGCGCTCAGAGACAAGTCCCGGGACGAGGGCCTCAGACTCGGAGAGACCAAACCGAAGGAGAAGGTCAAGGAAAATCCAGAGAAGGAAAAGGGCGACTCGACGAAGGTCAGCAACGGAAACGATAAGCTGCCGGCATCCAGAGACCCGGGCAAGAGAGACGCCCGGCCCCGAGAGAAGCTTCTGGGCGACGGCGACCTGATGATGACCAGCTTCGAGCGCATGCTGTCCCAGAAGGACCTGGAGGTGGAGGAGCGGCACAAGCGGCACAAGGAGAGGATGAAGCAGATGGAGAAGATGCGGCACCGGTCCGGGGACCCGAAGCTCAAGGAGCGGCCGAAGCCCGCCGAGGACGCACGCAAGAAGGGCCCCGACGCGCCCGCAAAGAGGCCGCCGGCGCCGGACCCCGCCCCGAGGGACAGGAGGCTCAAGGAGCCCGCCGCGGAGAGCAAGCCCCGCCCGGGGCCTGCCGCCGATGCCAGGGACTGGCTGGCGGGGCCGCACATGAAAGAGGTGCTGCCCGCCTCTCCGCGGCCAGAGCAGGGCCGGCCCACGGGGGTCCCTGCGCCCGCGGCTGTGGTGTCGGGCCCCAGCTACGAGGAGGCCATGCACACGCCCCGGACCCCGTCCTGCAGCGCGGACGACTCCGACCTCATTTTCGACTGCACTGACCCCCAGCCCGCCTCCAGCACGTCCGCCAGCGCCTGCTCCCCCTCTTTTTTCGACAGGTTCTCTGTGGCGGCGAGTGGGATTCCGGAGACCGCAAGCCAGACGCCCACGAGGCCGCTGTGCACAAGCCTTTACCGTTCGGTGTCCGTCGATATCAGGAGGACCCCCGAGGAAGAATTCAGCACTGGGGACAAGCTCTTCCGACAGCAGAGCGTCCCCACCGCGTCCAGTTATGACTCGCCAGGGCAGCGCCTGGACGACAAGGCCCCTGTGCCCCCAGGTCCCGCCGAAAAGTTCGCCTGCATGTCCCCGGGGTACTACTCCCCGGACTACGGCATCCCCTCCCCCAAAGCAGACGCTCTGCACTGCCCGCCTGCGGCTGTGGTCAACATCAGCCCCTCCCCAGAGGGTGCCTTCTCCGGTTTACAAGCAAAGTCCCCCCCTTCGCACAGAGATGAGCTATTGGCCCCGTCCATGGAGGGAGCCCTCCCGCCTGACTTGGGCATTCCCCTGGATGCCACGGAGGACCAGCAGGCCACTGCCGCCATCATCCCCCCGGAGCCCAGCTACCTGGAGCCGCTGGACGAGGGCCCCTTCAGCACGGTCATCACCGAGGAGCCCGTTGAGTGGGCACACCCGGCCGCCTCGGAGCAGGGCCTGGCCTGCGGCCTGATCGGGGGCGCCCCCGAGAACCCTGTCAGTTGGCCGGGGGGGCCGGGCCTCCTGCTTAAGTCCCCACAGCACCTCCCGGGGTCCCCGCAGCATTTCTGCCCCACTGAGGCCCTCCACCCTGCTGCCCCAGGGCCCTTTGGCACCACAGAGCCCCCTTACCCAGGCTCCCCTGACTCATACCCTCTGTCGGCCACTGAGCCTGGACTCGAGGGTGCCAAAGGCGATGTGGCTGAAGTGGTCCCGGCCACTGTCCCCACCCCAGAAGAACCAGCCCCCTTTCCCCCTCCTTCCAGGCTGGAGCCCTTTTTCACCAACTGTAAACCGCTGCCCGACGTGCCCCCCGACGCGGCCCCAGAGCCTGCGTGTTTGGGTGCCGTGACTCAGGTGGAGGCTCTGGCACCCGTGCAAACTAACTTCCTGGAAAACGGGAATGACCTGCCGGCCCTCGGCCAGGTGGAGCCGGTGCCCTGGCCGGACAGCTTCCCCAGCCCCGAGGACGACTTAGACCTGGGGCCCTTCTCTCTGCCGGAGCTCCCTCTTCAAGCTAAGGACGTTTCTGATGCTGAAACAGAACCCGCAGAGGAGGCTCCCCTTGGTCCCCCAGAGAACACCCCCACGGGGCCCCCTGCGGTCCCGGGCGCCGGGGAGGTCCCCGCAGCAGCTGCTGAGGAGCAGCCCTTGCTGCCCCCCGGCCAGGCGGCTCCCCGGACCCCCGCCGAGCCGGAGCCCAAGCCAGTAGAGGAGCCCGCGCCGGACGTGATGGTGGAAAGCACGGCTGGAGCCGGGGGCACGTCAGAGGGTAGTGTACCCCCCGAGGACTCGGACTGCAGCCTGGGGCCCGTGCCGGCGCCCCCGGAGCGGCATCCCGCAGCGAGCGCAGACGAGGAGGCCGAGGGCCCGGACCCCCCAGCGGTGCCCCACGGCATGCCTGACGCCCCTGCGGAGGGCTCGGCGCAGGCGCACGTGGCGGACGGGGCCGGTCTCGAGGGACCTGTGGGCGGCGTCCAGCCCGAGGCTACAGACCCAGAGCCCAGACCCACAGCCGAAGCCCCCAAGGTGCCCAAGGCGGAGGAGGTCCCCCAGCGCATGACGAGGAACCGGGCCCAGATGCTGGCCAACCAGAGCAAGCAGAGCTCGCCGCCCGCCGAGAAGGAGCCCGCGCCCCGCGCCAAGGGCCGCTGCTGCGAGGAGGACGACCCGCAGGCCCAGCACCCGCGCAAGCGCCGCTTCCAGCGCTCCGGCCAGCCGCTGCCGCAGCAGATGAACACGTCTACGCAGCAGACGCGGGAGGTGATCCAGCAGACGCTGGCCGCCATCGTGGACGCCATCAAGCTGGACGACATCGAGCCGTACCACAGCGACAGGTCCAACCCCTACTTCGAGTACCTGCAGATCAGGAAGAAGATCGAGGAGAAGCGGAAGATCCTCTGCTACATCAGCCCGCAGGCGCCCCAGTGCTACGCAGAGTACGTCACCTACACGGGCTCCTACCTCCTGGACGGCAAGCCGCTCAGCAAGCTGCACATACCCGTGGTGAGTCGGGGGGCCGGCCCCCAGCGTGGGGGGCCCCAGAGGCAGGAGACCTGCTGGCCTGGCTCTGTCGTTCGTGGTGTGTCACGTGTCTGCTCCTGGTCCGGGGCCCGATGGGTCACCACACGCCCTGTCCGCTGTCACCCAGCTGCGACCTGGTCCCGTCAGGGAGGGTCTCCTCTCGGCCCCTTTAACGCCCCCGTGTCACGCTCCGTGTTCCCAGCGGCCCCAGGTTGCCAACCCAAGGCCAGGCCTCCGTTGTCGTCACCGCGGAGCCCTGATCAGCCCTGGTGTTTCCCACCCAGCAGGCCTGTCCTTAGGCCCCCAGCCCGCCTGTGGGCGTCGAGGGCCCAGGGGCCCCCTGTCTGCGCAGACCCCACTGTCTGAGTCCCTGCTCCCCCTGCTCCTCCCCCTGCACACTCTTCCCCTGGGGGGCTCCCCCCCCCACCCCCCCCCACCCAGGAGGAGCCCGCCTACAGCACAGCCACCGGCCCGGCCCCCGGCATGCCCCGCATGCGGGTGACTCTGTGTTTCCTTGGACTGTCCCACCCCCTTGGAGGAGAGCCCAGACTTCGTTTTTGTGCCGTTAGGCCCACGACAGGCCTCAGTCACAGCTGTCCGGAGACCACCGGCCAGGATGAACCAGCCAGTCCTGACCTTCCTGGGGACCGCCTAGGCCTGCAGCCCATGAAGCCCGTCTCAGCGCAGACCTACCCCCTCTTACAGGAGGGTCACACTGGATGGTGTGTTCTGGAAGGTGGCCTCTGAGCTGGCGCTTCGCCAGGCAGAGCGCCCACCCAGCAGGCTGTCTGGTTGCCCTTTTGTTTAAATTTTGATTTTCGAAACAGAACACCATGATTTTCATGGAAAGTTCAGAAAATAGAACAGGAGGGGTTGCTGTGGTCTGTGTAACTGACTTTCCACTGGGGCTCCCACCTTCCTTTCTGTAAAACAGCAGTTTCCGTCTGCCACACCACGAGGCACCCAGGTCGTGGCCGACGCCAGGCATTCCTGGACTTGTGGCCCGGCCCGGGGGCACGTCTCAGGGCTGAGTCCTTCAAGCGGGTGGGGTCAGTGTTCCTGGTGCAGGTTCACGGCCTCACCCCCCCCCCCCCACGTGCTTGCAGATCGCACCCCCGCCCTCCCTGGCGGAGCCCCTGAAGGAGCTCTTCAAGCAGCAGGAGGCCGTGAGGGGGAAGCTGCGCCTGCAGCACAGCATCGAGCGGGTAAGAGGGGCGGCGGGCGGGGGCGGCGGGCGGGGCGCGGCGGGGGCGCGAGGCCTGCATCATCCAGCCTCTCTCCCCCAGGAGAAGCTCATCGTGTCCTGCGAGCAGGAGATCCTGCGGGTCCACTGCCGGGCAGCGAGGACCATCGCCAACCAGGCCGTGCCGTTCAGCGCCTGCACCATGCTGCTCGACTCCGAGGTCTACAACATGCCTCTGGAAAGCCAGGTGCGGGGCCGCCCGCTTCCCGGGAGGGGCCGGGACAGCGGGACCTCCGCGCCGGGGCCCAGGCTCCTCACGGGCACTGAGAGTTATTTACGTTTTCCTCTGACACAAGTCTAAGATGAGCCCTATCTGGGCGACTTTCCCGCGGGGCCCCGCCGAGAAGCGGTCTCGCGGCGGCCCGGGGGGGCAGGGCCGGAGCCTGCGGACCCCCTGGCCGCGCCCAGGGCTGCGGTGCCCCTGCACCTCTGCCGACCGCCCCTCACGCACTCAGGCCTGGGGTCACTGCCATGGCTTTACTCCCTGATCTGTTCTCTTCCCCAGCTGTCACCAAGACTTTTTAAAAACAACCCAACCCCAAATGTACCGTTTTGGGCCTGTCCAAAGGGTCTTCCTGTCCCCTGGCCAGCGTGGGCCCCTGGGGCTCCTCCAGGCAGCATCCTCAGCTTGGCCGCGTGCAGACAGGTGGTTCGTGATTTTTAAAAACTCTTATTTATGCATGAAGGATTTTGCATTCACTTACAGTCTTGAAGAAGAGATCTCAAAAACTTTCCCCACTAGGGGTGCCTGAGGTCATGAGTTTGAGCCCTGCGTTGGGTGTGGAGCCTACATAAAATTAAATTTTTTTTTAACTTCCTCAATTTAGGGCACCTGGGAGGCTCAGTCAGTTGGGCGTCTGACTTTGGCTCAGGTCATGATCTCATAGTTAGTGGGTTCGAGCCCCACGTCAGGCTCTGTGCTAACAGCCTGGAGCCTGCTTCGGATTCTGTGTCTCCCTCTCTGTGCCGCCCCTGCGCCCCACACTCTATCAATAATGGATAAATGTCAAAAAAAAAATGTTTAAACCTTCCCAATTTATCATATTACGACTAACAGACTTTGTCTAGAGCAAAATGATAGTCCACAAAGTGTCAAAGGACAGGGCTGGGGACTGAATGGTCACTGCAGGGACTCTTCCTCTAAAAGCAGCCCCAGACCTGGAGGAATGTCCGGGCTGCTTCGGGGCACGGGCAGGGCAGAGGTTCCAGCTGCAGCCTCTGCCCTCCCAGGGGCCTCGCCAGAGAGACCCCGACGCGTGAGGGCCCAGATCTCGGCCGGTGAGACCGCCAGCCCGCGCCCTCCGCCGTCCTGAGGCTTTGCCAGCCCGCGGGCCCGTCCGGGCGCGGGGCCGTGCACAGCGGGCAGGGACGTCGAGGTGGCGCCCCCACCCTCTCAGCCCTTTTGAAAGAAAATTACGAACAGAAGATATTAAAGTCGATGCCCCTGCCAGCTTCACTGTGCGCGTGGCCTCCCGGGGGGGGGGGGGGCAGGGACTGAGAGCGTCCCTGTGTACCCAGCGGCTGCCTGGGGACACGCCCGCAGAGCCCCCCGCTGGGGTGGGGGGGGTGCAGCCCAGGGCCCCTCCTCCCCCTCCAGCGTCCACGTCTCTCCCCCTCAGGGCGATGAGAACAAGTCCGTGCGCGACCGCTTCAACGCGCGCCAGTTCATCTCCTGGCTGCAGGACGTGGACGACAAGTACGACCGCATGAAGGTGGGGACCTCGTGCCCCCGGGCGGCGGGGGAGGGGCGGGCCAGCTGCTGCCGGGCCCCGTGTGCAAGTGACAGCGTCCGACCCTTCAGGGAGCTGAGGTCTCCCCGCCCCCATGTTGCCTCCTTAGAGTGTCTTCCCTCCTGTCCAGGTGTGCGGGGAGCAGCTCCTGTCACCAGCTGGCGGTCAGACCTCTGTGGGACCCCACCTTGAGCCCTCCTCAAAGGTCACAGCACACACCCTTCGCCACTGCTCAGGACGTGCTGACCAGTGCAGCAG